>NW_008825619.1:1916794-1917918 GCF_000699105.1 Pygoscelis adeliae | reverse complement strand
TTTACCACCCCCCCCCCCCCCCCCCCTTCGTGGTCGTTGCATTCCTTTGGAGAAGCGAATCTCGTTGGATTCCAAAAAGGAGAGCAGGAACCGTGTGTGAATAATCCCGGCTGCATGGTAGCCCGAGAGGATTTCCTGAAAGAGTCTGGCTGTGTAAAAAAGACCCCCATGCTTCTGCAGCTATTCCACTGTTAAGGTAGGAGTACTGGATTTGCCGTTTGAGTGTTCATTTTAATTTTTTCTGTTGCTTCCCCCCCCCTTTTTGTTTCGGCGAGGGTGGGGGAGAGAGGGAGAGGTGTTGCAGTTGGTACTCTGGCAAAGGACGAGCAGTTTGCTGCAGTCGTCTGTGCTTTTACTTTTCCCATCATGATAAAGGGATACTTTCTTTCTGCCATCTCCACCATCATACGCGATCTCTTTGTCACATATGCATATTTATGCAAATTTCTTTTTTATCCGCTTCGGTCTCGCCCCTATATCCCCCTTGCACCATAATTTGTTTGGAGGCATTTTGCTGCAATCAGCTATTTGGAAAGGCTCTAGGGTTCTGTGTGAGATGTTTACAAAGTAGCTCTGCCTTACAGCCAAATAAACAGAAGAGTGTGGGGAAGAGGAGGGAAAAATATCTGCAGTACAGGGAGAGAGAGAGAAAGAGCGAAGCCACAGTTTCCTGCAAGAGCGGAGAGGGGCAGGAGCGGTACCTCATGCTCTGTGTGCGCCTGTGGTTTTCAGGGAAATACAAAACCAACACGTAGGTTTTTGGTTAACCACTTCCCTGGCCACCACCACAACCACAAAAAAGCAAAAGGGGACGGGAGGCGGGGGGGGGGAGAACAAGGGAGGCGGCTGTTCAGAGGAAATCTTGGCTCTTCTTGGATTAAGCGGTTCACCCGCTTTGGCTTTAGCTATTCCGTGGTGGGTTTTCCTTCTTTTTTTTTTTTCCCCCTTCTCTTTTCTTCTTTTTCTTTCTTTCTTTTCTTCCCTTTCTGGACTCGGGTAAAATGCCCGCTTTTGTGATGGGCATGGGTTTCCGCACGTGATGGAGCGGGGACTGGCACTGGGGAGAGCCAGCGTGCGCGGAGCGCCGGCGGGGGGAGGCAAGTAAAGAAAGAAAAAAAAAAGAC
>NW_008825619.1:1888931-1916001 GCF_000699105.1 Pygoscelis adeliae | reverse complement strand
GAGAACGTGCGGGAGTGGAGGTAGGGGCGCAAAACTCCGTCAAAGGCAGGCTCCCAGGCGAAGTTCGGCGCCCGCCGAAGCCTCGGCGCTCGGCTGGGCAGGTCGAGTGTGCGCCGGTCTGGGCTGTAAGAGGCTCGGTCAGGCAGCGAGCAGAGGCGGGGGATTGCCGTTTAACCTGTGGTGCCGGGTGCCCGCGTTCAGCTGTCTGCGTCTGCAGGCTTCGCGGAGGTGCTGCTCGTCGTGAGGATGGCAGAACGGTGCACGCGAGCTTAGATGTCTTGCGTTTAAAAACAAACCGCCACCAAAAAAGAAAAGCGAAAAAAGGGAAAAGAGCTCTTTAGCCATGTTTGGTCAGTGTTGAAAGCAAATGCCTATAAAATTCTAGACCGATCTCTGTTTTTAAAAGATCGATAATGTTAAGGGCCTATATGCATGTTTAGAAGCAGGTGATCAGAAAGCAAGGCTTAACTGGATGATTTTACAAACAGTTACGCCAAAATGGCAATCTCTGATATTTTTCTCCTCCTAAAACATAACTGCTAATTTAGATATCTCATAAATGGAAGGGCAATAGCCCACATCCCATGGGACACAAATTAAGTTTATTAATTATTAGATGTATAAATCCTCTGTTAGCACTAAAGAAATACAGTAATTTCCTGTCATCCTAAGGAAAGAAGTAATTATTTCCACTAGTTTTAATTCCTAGTTAAGAACACAACTTTGCTTTGTAAAAGTGAGCTGATTTTGTCTGTCAAATGAACCCTGCGTTCTATTTTCATTTTACTTGCAGAATACGCATTTGATATTAGATCTTTTAATATCACCTACGTAGGCTTCTATATAGGTAGCACCTATATAGATGTGCATTAAGGCAGGACATTTCAAATATTTTTTGCTTATGCTACCGAGTAGGGGGTTGCATGCATTGTCTTATGAATCATATTCTAACGAATCATTAAAGACTGAGAACATGAAAACATGCCATGCAGTTTCTGGTAACTCAAACCAGCAAGATCTATGATGGCATGTAATTTTCGAAGAATAATATAAAATGAAATTTAATTTTGACCTCATTTTTATCATCTTGAAATTATTACCCCTTTGTGTATAAATACAGCTGTTATTGCTCTCTCTCTTCTCTATTCATATGCCTGTATATGATATAGATGCAGATATTGTTGGTATGCTGTGTGCAAGTACAACCTATTGAGTTGTACCAGGTACTAAAACTGAAATTCAGTTTGGCATCCAAAACGCCTTGGTCCTCAAGAGGATTCTGATTCAAAGCTAATTAAAATCCTTTTTTTTTTTTCCCCCCATTGAATTTAATGGCCCTTAGATTTGGTCTTTGCTGGAAGACATTCATGTAGACAAAAAAATACATTTTATTCCTTCTGCATTTCTGGAGGGAGTGATTACTTGCCTAGTATTCTTTTAAAATGCAGTTCTGTATCACAAATATGTAGACTGTAAATTCAAAAATTCCCATTGTTTTTTCTTGATCAGCAAAGTGCAGTGGTCAGTGATGAAGTGATTTCTTTTAAAGGCATCACAATGCAAGCAAACAAAAGCAAGCTTCAGCGTGAATGAAACAGGCCAAGTGGATTAAATTAGGACAAGTGACAAAGCCGGTAGGTTTACTGGAGACGCTGTGCTACCCTATATGTTTTTTTATTCTATGAAAAGACTTTATCTTTTTAGCTGATCCCATGTTCCTGGGCAGATCATTCACCTGACAATTTTTACATTTGATAAAAATGTCAATCTTAATAGGCATCCTTCAGCTGAAGACCTGTCATGTAGAGATGAAGGCAAAAGGCAGAAAGAAAAGCTGTTTAACTGAAGCTTTGTATTAAAGATCTCGTACAGAAACAAGGATTTGTTTGGCTTTTTTTAAACAAAAAAGTGATTCAAGGAGCATTTACTGACTGCTGCACAGAGGTTTGCACATTTGTTTTTGACAGGTTCTCAATACAGCCTCCTCTTGGCCTTTCAAACACGCGTGCTGCTATTTGACGGCTGAATCACAGTGTAAAGAACAGCTCCACCTGGGTAGGACAGGAATAAGCATCATACTATAGCCAGCATATAATTTAGTCATTCTGTCACTTGAAGACTTGTCATGGAGACTCAAGATCTCCTCTGCATGAGTAAGATTGGTTAGTTATGTGCACTGAATTATAAGGCTGTGAGTCTTTAAAAAAAAACAAAACATAAACATGAGCTGCACGAATCAATATAAGGGTCTCATGTCCAACTGCAGCTATCCTCTGTCACAGTTCAACTCAGGTGCTCTCAAGCAATGTTTGTAAAGCATTTATGCTGTGAGCCATTTCGATCCTCACACCTGACAGGGTTATGTACTCAACTCTGTCGCCTTTTAATAGTTCTCTACTTCTCATTGTATTTGTTTTAGTAGTCCCCAGACTGGCTTTGAAAGAAAAAAAATAAAAAGCACCAATAAAAAAAACCCCAAACACCAAAGAAAAAAACCACCTTGCTGTCTAGTGGAGGAAAAACAAGTTTTATTGGTAATACTCTTGGAAAATTATTTGCAATGAGGGCACAATGCTAGTCAACTTTTCAAAACCTCAACATAGATATAAGGGTTGTGAAGAGAAAATCGAAAAATACAATTTATAGACAGTTTGCAGAGGATAAATTTAAACGGTAGGAAATTATTCTGGGGATGTTACAGGTAGACATCCCTTTTTAACCCATGTGAACTAATGGGGATGAATTCTGACATTAAAAACAAGCTGTATATGAAACACGATTACTTTATGGCTTGCATGCATAGCTCGCATGAGGATCTGAATAGAAGCATCCCTTGTAGAACACTAGCTTTTCCTGTGAGATCTGCAGTGGAGCTTTACCAGTGGCACGGATAATTCAAACTGAATGCATGACCACATGCTGGAACGATCCCTAGCTGCTGGAACGATCCCTAGCTAGGAATGCTCAGATTTGTACTGTAAGAATCTAAAAATAAATTGTAGTCACTGATGTCACAATGTATGGTTCTTTCTTTCGGCTGTCTTTTGTGCTGAGCCCACACACCACTTAGTGTCATAGGACGTATTTCAGTAAGTGTATGCCACTGACTACCTTCAGTAGAGGGTTCGGATTTTCCATACTTGTCCTTCTTCTGTTATTTATGTGCTCACTGAGATTTGCAACTTGATGAGGCTGAGCCTTTCAAGAGAGGTAAGCTTTGAAAATGAATGGCACTCTTATTAGAAAAAAATATTTGAGACAGTATCACAGTGGACTGATTCAGTTCACTCTGAAAACTAGAGGAGTACATAGCCGTCATAATTTGCTGTTATTCAAATAACTTCCTTTAAAAGAATTCTTTTTCATTGCTTATAAAGGGACTATTTTTAAATATTGTACAGATTGAGACAGAATCATACTAAAGAATGATTCTTTTATTAGAATGTAATAATTTCATAATAATGTAACTATATAAGAGATTTGTAAAATGAAATGTTTGGTTTTCTTCCTAGATTAGCCAACAGTCAACTATAGCTAATTCTGCAGTGGCTGTTATGATTTCATATATAGAAGGAATTAGCTCATTTTTATTTACTTGTATATGAATTTATTTTTAAACAAATAATTTTGAGATTTAGTTACACAAATTATTGAGACTAAGAGACCTCAATATTTCACCATGATAGATGACAGATGAAATAGTAGTGGCATGATTTAATGGTAGCAAACTTCCATCGAACAGTATCTTTCAAATTTGTGTGTGTTGAATGCAGTAGACAAAACTAGATAGCCTGCTGCTTCTCGGTGCAAATGCGTCCAGAGATAAGACCTTTCCTTTGTCCTCCAAGTGGAGGTAGTCACTGTCACTTAGGAGAGGTCTAATGGAAGAGGACAATCATGAATAGGATTTCTGTCCCAAAGTGTTGCTTGAAGCGGTCTAATGGCTTGATTATTTTGAAAATGCCTGTTGCTGTAGTGTCTCGGTCAGACCTGGAAGGAACAGGTTTACAAACTCTTGGGACTGTGCTCTGTAGTGTTGCTGTCAAGTTAGTGGTCTTTCCAAATGAGACCGACCGGCCATGTTGATCAGTGCCATCATGTGGTGATCTTGTGGTATTGTTGCCAGACATCTCTGGGCTGGCGATCAAGCTTCTTTATGTCTTTAAGTCTTAAAGTCAGTTTGGACCCTTAGTGAAAAAATACTCAGTTTAATAGCAACAAGTCTTCTTTCAAAAAACTGTTCAGAAATACTGTAGAGGGGGCTCAAATAAATTAGTTATATTTTCTGTAACAGGATTTCTTTTATGCTTTTGAACTCTGGTGGAAAGTAAGTGGACGAACTTCCATAACTCTTCTGTTTGGTGGAGGTTTTTTATTCCAAAACAGACTGTGCAGTAATCAGTTCCAAATACCTATTTGTTCTATTCCAATAAACAAATACTATACTATATGTTACACTTTTGACTTCTCATATATAACAGCCCTACTTCCTATCCATCCAAAAGTAATAAAACAAGGACAAAGCTGCTAGCCTCATTTTGAAATAAAGAATTTGGAATGGAACCAGATTCTTCGTGTCTATTGCTATATCTTCATTTCATGCTGACTTTTGTAGTCCTGATTTTAGACGTAATTTTTAAGATTTCCATGATGCTTGCCAGGTAGATGTGCTAGCCAGTTTTTCATTTGTTAAATAAAGTTGTTTGCAGACACTACGCGGAACTCTGCTATTAAAAAGAGCCAGGAATTACTCAAAATTTATCAATATTACAATTATACATGTGAAAATTATTTTTCTGAAAATAAATAAAACATTTTTTACTTTCTCTCTACAACTTTACTTACTTTACTCCAGCAATCTATATCTCTTATCCATGAAATACCTCTTTCAAGCACCTGCGCATATACAAAACATGTTGCAAATTACCTGAAAATTATATAAGGAATATATTTATGCTTTGATATATGGTTCTACCTTTTCTGATCTGCTGTGAAAGATTTCCAGATCTGCCTTTTCAAATAAACAAAATTAGTGTACTATTCATATGGGACTGTATAAGATATAAGACTTATGCTGTCTAACGTACAATACATTTTTACTCATTTTCTTATTGGATGTAGCATAGACCATTAATATTAACAGACTTGTGTAAGCAGACCATTGACAGATTAGTGTCGTGGGACCAGTTCTTGTTGGATTCAGTGTAAAGATTCCTGTTAATTTCAAAAGGCTGTTGGTCAGATCCTACGAGTAAGTAGTATTTGGATAGAATTATATGGAGTATTTGCATAGAAATGGCAATGTCATACAGCTTAAAAGTTTTCTGCCAACTTCATGTTAAGTTCTGCTAATGAAATTGCCTTCAAACCTTTGAAAAGTAAAAAAAGAAAGCAGCTCTGAAAAATAATGCATCTTCATCCCTTCCTTGAAGATCTTGTTATAGGTGTGGATGATTGTGCACACTAGAAAAGTATCCTAGATGATGTAGGAGCAGGTACTTTCTCAACTCATGCTCTGCTGGTGACTGTGTTTATAAAGACAAATGGTTGTACAGACTTGTTACTATCTGTGGTTTCTTCCTGAAGTTTCTTGGATTTGCTTTTCAACAGAAGCTGGGTCCATGTTAGTAACCAGACTGATAGAGTTTGGTTACCACATCCAGTTTGTACACCTTTCCATGCAGTCATCTTGTTAGCTGTGGTTGTGCTGAAGACACAGTTTTTGCTTTATCTCCAAACTAGCTTTGTAATATTGTTATGTTATCTCCCTGGATGTTCACTTGTACTGTTTTTAGATCACAGATTTCAACATTATTTTGTAGGTGATTGTGACAAAAAAGGGCAAAAATCCTCTCCTGGATTCCAGAGCAACTGTGGAAGGAGAGGTGAAGCCCATGTGAATCTTTGGTACATCTGCCATTACCAAAACTCTCTGAAGTTTGTGAAGTAATAGAACTGTGTCTGAATTTCATGGGATGTCTCGGGCAAATAAAGAAAAAAATTCCAGCAACAACCAGAGGAAGCAGCTAGTGAGTTATTGCTGTATGAAATGTTCCCTTCAACCCAAGCTTTAGAGCAGGCGGTTCAATGCAGTACTTCAAGACAACATTCATCAATCAAAGTGTTGCTTCTCAGTCAGGTACATAGTCACTGATTTGTTGGTTGGAGTCTCCCAAGCCAAAGATATCTCTATCACTAGTGGTATTATTATAATGTCTGCCAACTGCATTTTACATCATCTACATGAAAGCAAAGATAAGTTCTCAGTACACAATGGCGTGAGGGGAAGTAGAACTTTCTGCAAATTATGCGCAGCTGGACAGATGAGCTGTGGCTCCCATGGCTGTGAATTTGTATTAACGCAGCCAGCAGTAGGTCTGCTGCCTGAATTAGAAATGTTCCGTGTGTGTAGTTTCCAACGTGCAGGTGGTGAATTGGGGGACAGATGATGCAGATCCACTGGTTTTGACAGATTAAAGAATAGCAATTGGCATAACTGGAAATTAATCTTGGAGCTGGAGGAGATATCCTTAGGGAAGAGCTAGCATATTAATTTCATGCTCATTGCGATAATACTTTGCTTTAGTTCAGGTGCACAAGTTATAGTGCAGGATAGGTGGACTTACTGCTTCAATCTGAACAGTTTAACAGTTATTAACAAAATACATTACTTTGTTTAATCTTGCATTTATTATGTCTTTCTCAAGATCTTGTAGCTGAACTGTGTTTGAATTACGGCTTTTGAAGAGAAATGCTTAGTGCTTATATTGGTTTGATGTCATCTTTACATACAGATAATGTTTCAGATACAGTGCCTTAGGAATTTGATAATGCAGACCAGCTGGCACTTATATTTAAAGAACAGAGTAAATTAGAAGGGTCAGTAAGATTTTTATACTACTGGACTGTGAAAGGCATGCTGCATTGATTTGTCTGCTGTGATCTGATGCAGAGGCGAGATGTTACTAAAATGCAGTGGGTTAATGGTGCAGTTAGTGTGTACCATTATCTTCCGTTGAGTTGTAATCGTCACGGAGTGGCATGCAAGCACAAGCAAAAGTAGTTCCCCACTAGAAGAACTGGCCCATCTTCATTTGCGCTATTGTGTAGTAAATAAATATTTCTCCTTGGAAATGTTAGTCTGTATTTTCCTTTCCCTCTTTGCTTTGGAAATAAGATGTTCTAGTGAACTGTCCTCCTGCCCAAATCCACCTTGTCTAAGACTTTTGGCTTCAGAAAACTGACATTAGAACACGTAGTTAGGATCTTTCATTTTCTCTATTTTTGCCTTTCCTGCAACTTTTTTTTTTTGTTCATCTGTTTTTTCTTTTCCTGTAACTTTGCCATTTGTCTTAGCATCCCAGATCCTGTCAAGTGCTTTTTTCCATTCATGACTTACTAAAGGTGTAATACTGGTCAATATGACGACGATGGCTTCAATAGCTAAAGCAAAACCCCCATTATCTCTTGGGTGATTTGCATTAGCAGTTCTGTTATGCTGAATTTGAGTGCCTTTTTGTGAAGGATTTCAATGTTTTGGCATTAGAAATTACATTAGCAATATAGAAGTTATATTAGCGATGTTGTAGAAAGGACAGGAGATGGGAGCAGTTGTAATAGTGGCAGTGTGTTGAATTCTCTTAGCTATTAGCTAGATAAGAATGGAAAGCTAAATAAATCTTGCATTTGGTATATGAGTAAATGATCACTGGACCATAACACTTCACAGAAACATCCTTCTGTGGTAGATTTTAGTTTCTGTTTGCCCCTGGAGGGTGGCGGTTTGGTTAGGCTTGATACTTCACTGCTTTCTGAAACCAGTTAGAGCTGGTTTATTCAAGAGGAACCAAAACTTGTGAAGTTGGAGAAGATACTGTCTGGAGCCAGAGGTATCAATAAGGATGATGGAGAGATGGTCCAGTTCCATTTTGGAAGAAAATTCATGAGTTTCTTAATAGCAATGATGGCATTTGTAACACCACTTCTACCTCTTAAGGCCTGAAAGCTAAGCACTGAGCATAATTATGTCTTAAGATGAGGAGGCTGCATATTCCAGTTCTTACCTTTTCCTCTGTGCAAGATGGGGATGCTTCTTAAATGACCCAGCCCCTCCTCTTATTCATCATCCCTAACGTGTTGTAGTGTTTTCTTTCTCTTCCTTCTCATCGCCTCAAGACGCCCATCCTAGTCAGAGACTGTAAACAGGCAATGAGTTGCAGACAGATTACCAGTTTCAAAGGAAGGTTAACATGATTAGCTTTCACAGAAAAAGAATATTAATGGAAAAGAGTGACTGGGATGAGGTAAGAAGTCAGCTGCAGTTGGGGTAGAGTCTCAAAACAAATACAGGGTGCTCACTAAAGAAACAGTATGAGAATGTAAGAAAAGGATGACAGTAGACGTACTAGAGCATAGAAAGAGTAGTAAGAGGAGTGACAGTTCAAATACTGGATTCTGGAGAGCTTATAATAGCAGGGTATGAGTTGAGGCAGACTTACAAGAGAAGGTGATGCTTTTGGACACGAGAGTTTGGTTCAATCTGAGGGGGTACAATATATTCACTATATGAATCAGGGTAAAAATATGATTCTTAGTATCATCATCACTGTAGGGATATAGATTGTACTCTTGAAATTGAATCTGTCTTCTTAATAATCTTTTAAAATATTTTTTGTCCAATTAAAGCATTTATTAAAATATCACCATTTCTTTTTAAGGAAACCATATCCAGTGGTATCATCACTGAATATATTTCTATTTAGGATTGGTTGGTTGGTTGGTTTTATCCCATTTTCCCCAAAAATTATAATAACTCATCTTTTCTGTTTAATTTCAAATACATGGGGGTTTTGGGTGTTGGTTTTTTTTTTAATTTTTTGGTTTGTTGTTGGTTCCCCCTCCCCCCCCAGCCCAGTAATTTTACTATTAACCTGCAGTTCCTGAGAGAAATTAGTCTTGCAGAGAAGTGCATGCAGAGTGTGGAGAAATTTACCTGGGATTATATAAAGGCAGGCTTAACAAACTGTGGGTTTTGATGGTTCTGTCACTGGTGCATGGAGGGGCGGGGAGGAAATTAGAGTAAAATGTATCTTCATCCTACTCATATACATCACTCAAAGATGTTAATGTAATAGTTCATAAAGAGTCTGTGCAGGGGCTGCTGTACTATTACCTCACATCTAAGTTATATTCCATAGTTAAAAATCTTTTCTTTGATCACTTTTTAAAACAAAATAGAATTGATGTACCTCTGCCTAGCCCAAAATGTCGTCTTTTAAAATAGGAGAACTTTGGTGAGATATAAAGCAGCCAGAAGAAATCAGTTTTTCCTCAGAGTATGCAGAGTAATAGCTTTCCTTTCATGTCCTTAATAAACAAGCTTCCCCTATACGCATAAATGGACATAATGCATACATCATCACTTATAAGAGACATTTTTCTTCACTCGCTGTGAGCTGTATATTTAAAAGATTACAAGCATGACTAAGATCTCATTTACACTGTTTTTACATTGGTTTATACCATCATCTTCAGTGGCACTGTGCCTAATATTTGGGTGTCTAGAAGTATTAATTTAGTGCTTAAAAAAAGATCGTTGGGTTCCAGGATTTTTGTCCTTCTTTTGCAGCTAACATCTCATCCTTTAATGTCTTAATTTGGCAGGGGTCTCTTTCCAGCTAAGAAGAACTTGTTCTCTGTGGAGTAAATTGTTTACCAGCCAGCCACATATGTTTGCCCTAGTGAATGTGAGTGAAATGGTCCATCACAAATTCATGTAACTGCATTAACCTTCTTGACACCGTGACTCTGAAAAGTTAAGACAAGGATAGAGGTGAATGGCAGGAGGTGATGAAAACGAGATTCTTGAACATGACGCACATTTTACTATGTGTAAATAAGCTTAGAACTTAAATTATTTTTAGAGAGAAAATTATCTTTTAAATTTATTTGTCCTCTTTAGATGATTCTTGTTAAACAGGAGGATTTTGTTTTATCAGAATCTAAAGTCAGGTGGAAATGTTTTGAATTCTGAATCCATGCTAAATTCCATTATGTGCTCAGGTTTTGTGTTTAGACAGGTAGAATTTTCATGTACAAGAGGCTGAAAAATGAAATGGAGGAGAAAAAAAATCCACTACAACCTACTTTATTACCCTATACTAACTTCTTTTCTGCTCTGACATGCACCAGGATTGATTATTTATAGTACATACTTTCTATGAATAAATAAGCACTGAATTTTATGTAAGGAGATATCTCAGCCCAGAAGTAGTTTTCTAGAGAAGATTGATAAAAAGTTTGGCCGAAGAACTCAATTTTTTGTAGAACAATATTTTGTCTTTATTTGCAAAACCATAAAAATTTTTCCATGAAAAATAAATAGAATAGATTAGACAAAGATAAAGAATCTAGACTTTGTCTAGACTGTTACATGCTTTCCAGAGTCTTTCATATAGCTTTGAGAATGTTTTTTTTCTGGGGGGAAGAGAGGAGCAAATGAATTAATTTCTTGTTGTTTGTTTATTTAATTTTGATTTGGCATATGTTCTGTAGGAGGGGACATGGTTTTCAGGTGTCTAGACTGAGAAAACCCCAAACCTGCAACACCACTCAATCCTGCTTCAGAAATGCACAAGATGGCCACTTTGGGAAGGAGAGGAGAAGGTGAGAATGTGAGCCTTGCCCAGATACAGAATCAGGGTATAGCTCCAGCACTCAAGCTGGGAAATGCTTCTGGGTTCTCTGATCTGGATGTAACTAAAGTCATGCCAGGAGTCACTCTGGCCTATCCACCACCATTTTGAAGGTAGTAAATTGACTTTGACTCTTTTCTTTTTCCTGGGCTGACAGCCTAGAGACATAGGAAAGAATTCTCATTCTAGGTTTTCCTCAGTATTGATACACAAAGGGTGTTGGGACAGGCTTACATACACAGAGTTTTATTAGTGTGGTCTAATGATGAATGTTACTTTAGGCAGAAAACACAAGAAAAATAGGAACCAAGTGGGAGAGAGGAAAGAGAAGGGCAGACTCTCCCCAGTGGCAGTCCAGGAAAAGCAGTGGCAATGGTGGGGAGTCCCGGATGAGCACCTTTCTCTGCGGTTTTTCTCTGGTGCAGCAGGTGCAAACAATGATGGTGACGAGGTTGATTTTTTTTGCTATGCTTCTCCCCTTGCACTGTATACTCAAGACCATGTGAATATTGGTTGTTTTAATTCTTGATGCTATTAGTGCTGATTGGAGTATGGTAATTATTAGGTTCAAGGTTCAAGTGTTGCACATTGGTTATTAAAAATTATTACTGGACAATATTTACTAAGTATTTAAATAGCTATTATCTATTTTGCTGTGCACTGTATTTTGGTTTATTATAAACTAAAGTCTAAAAAACAAAAGAGTAGAGGTAATATGGTGTGGGATGGTGGACAGAAGAGGGACCATTCTCACTGTAGTGGTAGTTGTTTCCACAAGTGCCTACCGTAACAAAACAATTGGGATTTGCAGTTGCAAGACTGTGATAATAACAACACAAGTCCCAGAGTTTGAGAACATCAAGGAAAAAAGAAAAATACAGCTATGGAGGCTCTGGAAAACACTTCCTCGATGGCTTAAGGGAAAGCTTACAGAGCTGCAAATTGCAGACCCTTAGCATTACTAAGGCTGAGGTGCTAGCACACTTGAGGCAAATCATGCCTTAACAGCATTCAGGAATCAAAAATTCCTATTAGATTATTAAGCTTAAAATCAGTGATATGAAAATTAGGATCATGTAGACATAGCTTAGAACTTTCAATATTGCCTTTTCCTCAAAAAGGGAGAGTAGAGAGAATTCCAAGGGTCTTTTTGCTTGTTTAGCCTGCTCTAGGCAAAGGCATAGCATATCAGTGTACCACCTTTATTTTTAAACTATTTAGTGATCTTTTAAGACAAAAAAAGTGAATTTACCTTATGTTTTGCTACGTTCATATAACTAGAACCAGTACTTGTTTGTACACTGTTTCAAAGTATGAGGTGACTTTGCATCCCCTTGTAACTTCTAGTATTTCATAATGCATCCTTTGGGAGGAAGGGTGTCCTCTCTTCCTAAGACTACATCATTTATCAAACACTAATTGCCATGGTACATTTAGATGCAGTATGACTTTGTAAATAAGAACAAGAATCACCCGATATCCACATTACCCGATGCCTCAAGGTATTCCAAAATACAAAATCTAGCCACAGGCATTAACAACGCATACAGTGATTGCTGTCATATCTTGGTGCTGTTCCCAGAAATGCCATGTTTAGAAGGCTGTACTTTGAGGAATGATGTCGCAGGATCAGATGGCTAAATTAATTAGAAGCTGAGGTACCACAACAGGGAGTACAGAGATATCTTTGATGATCTTGGCTTTTGTAGTGGCAAACAGCAATGCCCACAGAATTTCTTGAGCAGGATACCAACTGATTCAGTCTTCCAAAATAATCTCAACAGTGGCAGATTTTTTTCATCACATTTTTAAACCTCTCTTTCCTGAAAAAGCTTTGCATTGAAGGAACACAAAAGTTCCTCAATAGTCCAAGTAACTACTTTAGATCATGAGATCAGTTGTTCAGTGTCTGAATGTCTCAGACTAGTTATTCTTAGAGGTTGGCTGATGTGAACTGAAGAAGCTGAAAAATTGTGACTGTGTAGATTGTGGACTGTTCTGAAACAAGAACTGGGAAAAAAATGCCACCACCACCACCACCACAAAAAAACCCCAACCCCCAAAATACCCAACAAAAACAAACTTGTTATTTTACCATATGCTTCACTCATTAGTGGTTGATGAAAGATCCTTGCAGGGCTGCTACACTATTTCCTGCTGTGAACTGTTTATGTGTTCAGTAAGGCTGTGTTTAAAAACTTTTATCAAATACCTATTGAATATATTACACAAACTAGGAGAGCTAGGAAGGAATGTATTTTATTTTTAGGTCCGCATATGTTAGATAATCAATTCATTCTCACATGCACTGAGCTGTGTGACAAAAATTTCGCACTGACTTTTTTTTCTTACACCTGGTTCAGTGAAAATTATTTTGGCGTAAGACACCAACAGCCTCTGAATTTCAGTGATTTCCCTCCTGGTGAATGAGCCTCTCTCTCTCAGAGATGTCTCTGTCAGATCAGTGAGAGCTCTATCTGTTTGCCAGTGTCCTTGATTTCCTAAATCAGGCTTTTACACCACTAGTTTAGCTCAGATGCCACTGAAAACCAGTACCATAGTTCTGAATCTCTTGGAAATACAGTGGGTTTTGGTTGTAACTAAGAAAAACTATAAGCTTAACATTTGTTACTCTTCCTTCAGTCTAGATACTATCAGATGCTGACCAGATTAACTGTCTAGTAGGATTATTAGAAGTATATGGAGATGCTTGGTAAGATTTTTATAAAGTTTTTAAGGAAAGACCTTGCTTGAGTCCCCTGTCGGATGGTTCATCTTGCTTGCCACAGAGGTCTGCTTTCAAACTGTAGACTGTTGTGTGCAAACTAGTTATTCTAGACTCTCATTGCAATTTCTGGGAAGAAGTAAGGTCTTTGGGATGCAATTTACCTTTTTTAAGGTCTTTAGAATGAGATTAGGCACTTGTAATTAATGTTTATAAGTAATAAATTCATTTGATCAGGTTTCACCTGATCAATGAATGTGTGATCTTGGTCAGGTTACGTTGTTCCACAGACTGTATGCTGTTGGCTTTCCAGTTCTAAGGCCTTGTCTGAGACACTCGTGTTATTTCTGGAGCAAAGGCCCCTTACAGTTGTGCTTTATCATTATTTCTGTTACATAAAGTTACGGGTCTCCTTTTAACATAAAGGACTTCTCTTTTCATGGTAATACGATTCTTGACGTTTGACCACTTGTGTAATTTTCAAATACATTTTCTTTAGGAAGCTGTGAGATTGTTGGATGTCTGATACGCTTGAATACCATTGATAGTCTAGGCTCTAGCCTTAGTTTGAGGTTATTACTGCACATATCAGAGACCTGAATGATCAGACTATTGTCCTTGCTAGCAGGTTTTTCAAAGTTCGTTGTGGGTTATTGGTGTCAAGAAACTTCAGTCTTCCATCCAACATTGTCATTCAGTGGTTTTAGTCATATGTGAAAAATAGAAGCTACGCAGTTATGATGGATGCAGATCTTTATGGATGAAAGAAAGAGCATTTTATATGCTGGTTATCTACAAGTACATTCTGTGTGAGACATACTCTTGGAAAAGCATGTGGAGGTGTTTCATAGGGTTTTCAATTATTCTGAATTTAAAAGGGGTGAAAAAAATTATAGTAGGCATAACATCTATTGGAAATAATTATAAAGGATATGTTTTACTGCGGCTGAGGTTTAAGGACTTAGACTACCATCTCTTATTCCTTTGTGAGTTTTGCTAAGCAGAAAACAGTGGAGATGGCTGAAATTTTTGGGGGTGGCAAAGTGCCATGTAGAACACTTACATTTAGAGGACTAAGTTCACAGTATAGTCACTGGAAATTTCATAGGTATTTCAGAAGGAAAATCTCCATGTGAGTTGCCTGCCTAAATGTGTTTAACTCAAGACATACAATTTAAACTTCCAAAAGCATCAATAAAAACAGCAGTTTCCATTTCTAGCCAATCCTGAATGTTCTACACCCCAAACTTTTTTGGCATTATGAATTAATTGCAATATGAAAATTTGGAAGAAGACGACTAGCTTCATTATTTATAATCATGGTTGAGCACATTATATAACTCTAATTAATGACAAATATTTCAATTCTATTTTAAAATTTTACAAAAGAGTACCAATCAAGGGAATAGCTAATATACTAGTTGTTGCAGCACAGGTCTCTCAATTCAGCAGCAACAGTTAATATTTCTCACATGAAAAGGGCTAAAGGATTAGACATGTTTGGATTTTTTTAGTTGAAACTCATGTTAAAAAATTATTTTTAAAATAAAAAATTTTTCAAGTGCTAATAAAAAATAATATGTGTATATATATGTATACATATATGAATTCTTCATCTCTTTTAAATGTTTCGTGTTTTTTATTGCCAAACAAAAGATTGCATGTATCCACTTGGTAATCTTGAATGGCTTTTATGAATAGCTTTTTTTTTTTTTTAAATGAGTGAGTTAAAAAAAAAATTGAAACAAATGCAAACTCAAATTCTAAAAAAGAAAATTATGATCTGTAGTTGTTCATTTACTGTGAACATCTGTCTCTTGAATACCAGCTAGGGAGGTTTGTTTTTGTGAGGGCATACATTCCAGTCGGATTCTGGAGTGAAACAGTAGCATTTCTTTGTGCATAGATAATCAGATAGTGACAGTTTCTGTCTACATGTTTGAAGTAATAATATCTTTATCAATGATCTGGATGAGGGGATCGAGTGCACCCTCAGTAAGTTTGCAGACGACACCAAGTTGGGCGGCAGTGTTGATCTGCTCGAGGGTGGGAAGGCTCTGCAGAGGGACCTGGACAGGCTGGATCGATGGGCCGAGGCCAACTGTATGAGATTCAACAAGGCCAAGTGCCGGGTCCTGCACTTCGGCCACAACAACCCCATGCAGCGCTACAGGCTTGGGGAAGAGTGGCTGGAAAGCTGCCTGGCGGAAAAGGACCTGGGGGTGTTGGTTGACAGCCGGCTGAACATGAGCCGGCAGTGTGCCCAGGCGGCTAAGAAGGCCAATGGCATCCTGGCCTGTATCAGAAATCGTGTGGCCAGCAGGAGCAGGGAAGTGATCGTGCCCCTGTACTCGGCACTGGTGAGGCCGCACCTCAAATACTGTGTTCAGTTTTGGGCCCCTCACTACAAGAAGGATGTTGAGATGTTGGAGCGTGTCCAGAGAAGGGCAACGAGGCTGGTGAGGGGTCTGGAGAACAAGTCTTATGAGGAGCGGCTGAGGGAACTGGGGTTGTTTAGCCTGGAGAAAAGGAGGCTGAGGGGAGACCTCATCGCTCTCTACAACTACCTGAAAGGAGGTTGTAGCGAGGTGGGTGTCGGTCTCTTCTCCCAAGTAACTGGCGAAAGGACGAGAGGAAATGGCCTCAAGTTGCGCCAGGGGAGGTTTAGATTGGATGTAAGGAAAAATTTCTTTCCTGAAAGAGTGGTTAAACATTGGAACAGGCTGCCCAGGGAAGTGGTTGACTCACCATCCCTGGAAGTATTTAAAAAACGGGTAGATGAGGCGCTTAGGGACATGGTTTAGTGGGCATGGTGTTGTTGGGTTGATGATTGGACTCGATGATCTTGGAGGTATCTTCCAACCTTAATGATTCTATGATTCTATGATTCTAAGTGATGACATAACAAGAATCTCATGTCAAAGGAATATGATCTGTGTTTTCTATAGATAGGATTTTTTCTCAATATCCCAAGTTCCCATTTCAACTTCTAAGAATATTAGTAAAAAAAATTAAGGCCTTCCATAAAATAATGCAAAGAGCTCTATTAAAAAACAACAATAAGCTTTTGCCATGATGTCCTATGTTTACTGAGGGGATTTAATAATTGAATTATTAACTAAAACCAGATGATGACTACAACACACACATTTATCACTTGTCCATCTATGCGTCTCAATTGTATCTTGGGTTAACAGAAAAAAAGAGTGAAAAAAACCTGCAAACTGCAATGCTTTTATGTGTTTGTAATATAGATTATGTATTAGTGGAAGTTCTAGTGTATTTGTAAAAACTTCAAATGGTTACTTGCATGCAGAATATCTTCGTTAGCATAGTTACCTATGGTGAGAAAATTTTCTACAAACAGGCAATTACTTTTTGAAAAATACACATACAGAACATTTGGAGTTTGCAGTGCTCAAGAAAGACAAGGATTTTATTGCTGCAGTGGTTTGACACCAGAGGGGTCTTTTGAGATATTAGTTTTTCAAAGCTTTTGAAAATCAGGCCACTTAGCTGCATGACGTGAGCTTACACTTTTAACATTATCCTCCATATTAATATTTACTGCACGTGTATGTTTCTGGAGTCGGTATATATTCAGAGTAGTACTTCTACAAATATTTTGCAGCACTGTGCAATGCGTAACTCCAAGTTAGTTGGAGAATTGGACTCAGTACACGTATCAGCACAGTGACACAGCAGTGCTGTTCAACCCTCCAGATGCTGGGTTCTTTGCTCCAGCAGAAAGTCCTCTGACATTCAGTTTCTGGGACCTGAACTGTCTTCGCACTACAATGTAGTATGTGATATACCAGTTTGGTCAGAGTTAGCTTTGTTTCTCTATGTAACTCGGGGTATATCATCAGTTCTTACAACTTCTTGAGGTAAAATTCGTCTTGTGGTTTGCAAAATGGCAGCAGTTTTGCTTTTGTGCAAGAGACTTCTAAAATATGTTTCTCTTTAATGCTGTACTTGAGACTTTGTGATAGTTATTGCCGTCACAAGCATGCTCTTAGGTGTGATTTATAATTTTCCATTAGCAACTACCACTGAGTATAGTTACCTGTGTCCTGTCAGAATTTTCTCCCAAAATTATGAGTCCAATAGGCTGCAGACAAGTATGAGACAGCAAATATGAGACATGGACACCTGGACCAACTTCTGCAGTCTACTGATCTCATGAGGACTTTTATTGACTTCAAAGGGCTCTGGATCAATCTCTTAGTTTCTGCTCAAAGCAACTGTAGCCTTTCTTCAATTTTGGGAACTAAAATACTGAAAGGCCAACATATTCATAACTCATTCACTCCTGAATATCTCTATTCTTCCAAGTAACATCAGGGCAGACAAAAGCAATTGGCTTCTCAACCAGATAAGTGGAAAGAGAATGGAGATATTGGACTCATGACAACCATAAATTTGTTTTTGTTATAACCTGTAATCAGCAACATGATATAACCTATTGCTATTGCAGGCAGGAGATCTAAAGATGACTGACAGCCTTGAGCAAGCAAGGTCTAGCTGAAAACAGAACGTTCTAAATACAGAACAATGATTTTATACATAGCCCTACAATGAGAGAAATCTTTTCATTTCTCTCTCTGATGGGAGACAAAAGAGGATTTATTAGACTTTTGGGAAGCTTTAGAATCTTCAGCAAATATTCCAAGAGACTGGAAACATTTTAGGCAACTTAGTTCATGTAATGGAGTTTCAATAAATTTACCAACATATTGATTTCCTGCCCTGGAGAAATGTAAGGACTTTTACTATTACTGTGTTTGTTATTAGCTTGTTCAATTAATTATTCTACGCTGTCTGGTGCTAATTTTGGAGAATTCTAAATCTAATAGATTCAGTTAGTACCTGGAGTGGTTGATTAGCTGAGGATTGAGATAATCCAATGTCAGGGGCTCATGCTTCTCTTGTGGGTGTTCCAGGAATTTATCATCACTCTTAACCTTTATCTAACATTTGCTACATAGTTCATTCAACACAATAAAATTATAATGAATGATTAAGTTATAATTAATGAATTTAACTTTCTGCCTTTGACTTAATTCTTAGTAGAAACATTAAACAAAATGCATTTATTGCACAAATATCTTCTGAATATGTCAAACATCAAAAGGATTTAGGGCCACATTCTCACCTGTTACATATGGTTTGAAGACAGCTTCAAGTCATGAAGTACAAAGGCGGCACATAGAGTTCTCTGCTAAATTCTTGCCTCAGTGGTTACTTGTCTAAGATTTTTTTTAAGGAACTTGTGAATCAGTTTTCTACAATAAGAATGTGTAACTGGATATACGTAAGTGTAAATGGAGAGACATTAGTTTTAAAAGAGAAGATAATATTTGAAAACAGGAGAGGGATGAAGGGAAAGCTGTTACACCATAGCATATATTCAGAAGGTTGATAGGCATATAGTAAACTTTTTTTTTCCTTCTAGCAGATCCAGCAAATTGAGATGAGGTGAGAGAGAAACAATCAAAATAATTTGCACTGTAGAGAATGTATAGCAAATGGCAATAACGAGTTGAATGGTGATATGTTTTGTTATTCATGTTATATTAGCCTGCAAGTATAATTCAGCTGAAAAAGATAAAACACTTGGAAGTTAAAAAGTTGCATATTTAGGGTTGCTTAGGAAAAACACAAATTCCTCCAGTTTGTGCATCCAGAATGTTAAGTTAAAAACCAGGTAATTTAATTTCAAATTATATCCTTTAATAACATAAAATTGTAAGGGGATCAAAGTAAGATTGCTTTGGTAAATTCAGTTCAACTTTTGAATTTAAAACTTCGCAAAAATGAAAATGATTTTTCAACTTAATGACTTCTTCAAAAATCAATTCTGTTGATTTTTTTGTATGTTCTTCACGGAATATTGTAAGTTATAGGAAAAGAAAACCAAAAGCCAGGCGATGGTAAATACAACATTTACCACACCTTCTGCAAAATACCTTAAAGTCAAACTTTCAAGACTCAACATGGCCTGTTGCCACTTGAGCTACAGGACTTCACATTGTTCATCTGACAGTAGAGTAATCTGGTAGTGAAGAGGGAGATTGGGCTGCAGGTGCCAAGTCCCAGTTGTAGAGGGAACATAGTCTAGTTTTCTGTCCCAAAAAATCCATCTCACCCCCTCTCCCTGCCTTATTTGCTTCCTGAGATCAGGGAATGGCGTTGTTCATGAGGTTCCTGTAAAGACAGGATCCCTTCTCTTTTAGTCTCCTCATGCACTCCCAATGTAATAGTAATGCTGGTGGCAGTTGCCATCATTGCTGTTATGTCACATTTTGGCTGTAAAAAAGGATACACATTTTAAAATATTTGCTTTTTTATATACTATGATTTTGGTAAACTGCCAAAACTTTCCTGAAAACAGATAGCAAGAGAAGGGAAAACTGATAGTTTCGAGTACAGCCCAGATAAGCCAGAATGGAATTTAATTAGAGGAAGAAAGGTTTCCAGCAAAAGACTTTTCTCCTCATTGAATTTGATGGAAGAGAAATGGGAAGCTTAGATATAAATTCTCCATAATTTTCTGTTGTTACTCTTTGCTACCAAAGTAAATTCTGGCTGTATTCAGACTGCAAGCTGGGGTAGGATTTGGAACAGTTGGGGCAGACGGGGCTACGGGCAGGTTGAACCATGATCTGGAACTGCTCTGCAGTCCCTTTTACTCCTCTCTTCCTGTTTACTCCTACTTGCAGTTCTTTTATCTGTTGGAAAGAAACCCCACATATGTAAAAAGGAAAACAATTGTGATTTTACTAGGAGGCCTTGTGATGTAGACAACTGTGGGAATGAGGCCTAGGGGAAGGCAGTGGAGACAGAGCCATTAAGCTGCCAACTTACAGGGGCTCTCGTAACAGTCATGTGAAACACAGTCTTGCAGGTTTCAAATGCGTTTGTGTTTGCTCACAAGGCTATGGTTGCCAGACAGAGACTTAAGTGCTTGTCTCCTCTTGGCAGGGAGGCTAAGAGAGGTGTAAGGGTGCCTACATTTCTTTACTGAAAATGTCTTTACTGAAAGAGTGGTTAAATGTTGGAAGAGGCTGCCCAGGGAAGTGGTTGAGTCACCATCCCTGGAAGTATTTAAAAGACGTGTAGATGCGGCACTTAGGGACATGGTTTAGTGGGCATGGTGGTGTTGGGTTGACAGTCAGACTCGATGATCTTAGAGGTCTTTTCAAACCTTAATGATTCTATGATTCTATGATTCTACATCCTGTTTCATGTCACTGAGTTTTTTGTAGTGGTGGAAGAAGATGGAGCTGTTTCTTTCCCTTTGTTCTGATTCTGTGACTTTCCTAAGAGTAATTTCTTCCCTTGTCTTTTTTGAGGACAGAACAACCCCTGGAGATACAGGACTGTAGCAATCCGTGTTCTACTTGACGTGGATCAGGCTTTTGCTCAATTTTGCACAAAGATGTTCACTTGCGATGTGGGAGTTTATAGTTCAAGCTGGTCTTCAGCTGCTAATACCAAATGACACTGCTCCATAAGGAGAAATAATGATCTGAGTAATTGATGAAGTGATTCACTGGCATTAATTAGACATAACCAAACACTGAACATCTGCTATAACCTTTGCAACAGGAGTCTGGCTTCTCTGAGTCAGGCAAGACTCTGATTTTGACGGCATATTCTGTCTTTCTCAAAAAAGGTACATATATTTACAGATCACAGAAGCACAGAATGACTGACTGGTTGAGGTTGGAAGGGATCTCTGGAGAGCATCTTGTCCAACCCCCTGCTAAGCAGGGACACCTACAGCTGGTTGCCCAGGACTATGTCCAGACAACATTTGAGTATCTCCGAGGAGGGAGACTCCACCACCTCTCTGGGCAGGCTGTGCCAGTGCTCGGTCACCCTCACAGTAAAAAAGTGTTTCCTGATGTTCAGAGGGAACCTCCTGTGTTTCAGTTTGTGCCCATTGCCTCTGGTCCTGTCACTGGGCATCACTGAAAAAGCCTGGCCCTGTCCTCTTTGCACCCTCTCTTCAGGTATTTATAAACATTAATAAGATCCCCCTGAGCCTTGTCTGCTCATCCAGCCCAGACATCATGAGCTTTTCTATGAGGATCTTACGGGAAACAGTGTGGAAAGCCTTACTGAAGTCCAGGTGGACAATATCCACTGCTCTCCCCTCATCTACCAAGCCAGTTGTTCCATCATTGTTTATCAAGTTGATCAAGCATGACTTGCTCTTGGTGAATCCATGCTGTCTGCTCCTGATGACTACCTTGTCCGCCATGTGCCTGGAAATTGATTCCGGGATTAGTTGCTTCATCACCTGAAGTTTTGAATTAAGGAAAGATGTCTAGAGAAATCTGTTTAATCAATACTTGAATGCTTCTAGCCACAGTGGTTGTTTTTAAAGACTGCTAAGATGATCCTGTCAGATTGCTGTTGTACTTTGGGTTTGTTGCTCTCTACTCCCAAACCCCCTCACAAGTTATTTTTGTGATAACATTGTTCATTCTTCTTCACCAATCATCTTGAGACAAGGAAGGAGGCTGGAAAAATACATTCCTTGCAGTTTAAATTGTGTCGGTTTTAGTCCATAGGCCTGTGCAGGATGTGATTATGCCTGCCCCTAGCTTGTGATGATAACCTCTACACAGGTAAAAACTACTTAGAAGAAATATATTATTAAATACCTTTTGGAAAGAGAAGGGGCAAATGACAGGGATGGAGATAAAATGCCAAGGTAAATGAAAGGGAATTATGTCTAAATGGTCTGAGGCTGTAGTCCAGTGATGATGACTTCTATATATTTATTGCAGTTTGAGACATTTATTTTCACCTGATGATTTAATAAAAAATGCAGAGAGATGAAACCAGTAACCTCATTGCCCCTTCTTTATATAATGCTTTCTACTAGGATGAAAGCCATTCTTATTTTATTTCCTTTTTGATTGCTTAATTTTAAGACAACTTCTTGTGTTAAAATTTCAGTTAGGTAATCTCAAAGTTTAGCAGGGTTTGTAAAGAAAGTTAACATCACTCATTTTACCAACAGATATACCTGAAAAAATGATGAGGTTCTAGATGCAAAAGCCCATCCCCTAAGGGGCTGAAACCAAAGCAGCAAACTTTCCACTGAACACTTGCTAGCAACAAATGTTCTGAGCATTACCTCCTAAGGAAGTGTAGATACAACCCCTTTCACAACATAATTAATCTATCAATTAGACAATTTGAGAAGCAGCACCTCTGTAGCAAGTATAGGTGCTAAGTAGGTGTCTCAGTCATGTAAAAAACCATGGAGATAGGCCATAACAAAAAATGAGGGCTTCTCCAGAGAAGAGACATAGAGACAACAGACAACAGTCTCTCTACAACTACCTGAAAGGAGGTTGTAGCGAGGTGGGTGTTGGTCTCTTCTCCCAAGTAACTGGCAAAAGGACGAGAGGAAATGGCCTCAAGTTGCGCCAGGGGAGGTTTAGATTGGATGTGAGGAAAAATGTCTTTCCTGAAAGAGTGGTTAAACATTGGAAGAGGCTGCCCAGGGAAGTGGTTGAGTCCCCATCCCAGGAAGTATTTAAAAGACGAGTAGATGAGGCACTTAGGGACATGGTTTAGTGGGCATGGTGGTGTTGGGTTGACGGTTGGACTCGATGATCTTGGAGGTCTCTTCCAACCTTAATGATTCTATGATTCTATGATTCTAAGATTCACGTCTCTGTGGAGTCTGTAATTTTGAGTACTCACTGGAATTAAGGAGTTTAGTGTTTAGGGTTATCTCAGAGGTTTTAGTTAGTCTGGGTGGAGAAACAGGAGAAGTTTCAGTAATAGAGGAATGTTATAAAAAAATTCAGTGGTAACTAGTTGTTTCCATTCTTGACTGATTGCGTGAGTTTATTCTGCTGCAGTGTTTGGTGTGGGTTTTCGTTTGTGTGTTTGTTTGCTTTTAATCCACATAGTTTCCATGAAGGTGGCTGGGTAAATACATATCATGGGCTTAGGAGATGTGTATTTTCGTGATTCTGTTACGGGTGGAATAACGGCTGCCACAAGAAGGATGTGCTCTGCATTTGTCTCTCATCATGGGTCTGGTTAAAGTTGGATTTTTTTGCTGTGTGAACAGTTCACTTGCAGTTCTGAATTTGGAAACGTGTCATGGCATCACAGGGTCCAGCAGCATTGTGGGCTCCCCATGGTGGGTCAGGGCAGGGCCTGCAGCCAGGGCCCGTCCCACCCCCAGCCAGGAGCAGGGCACTGGGGGCACTGGGGCAGCCCCAGCCCCGGGCATCGGGCACCTCCCTGGGGACGGGCTGAGGCTGGGACATGGGTGGGCCCAGCTCGGTGGGGCCCATGGCTGGGCAGGGCTGGGGGGGCCCAGGGCTGGGCAGGGCTGGGCAGGGCTGTGAGGAGCAGGAGACCAGCCCTGCTGCGGCGTTGCTGGGGCAGGGGCTGACAGCCCTGGGGCAGCTGACATGGGGTCCTGGGCTGTGGACAGGGTAGGGGGAGCACCAGAGGGCTGGGCAGGGACAGTCAGGGCTGGTGGTGCCCTCAGGGACATGCTAGGCTGAAAGGTTTTCTGCAAATACCTGTTTTGGAGATGCAATATAGATGGGTCACATTCTGTGTTTTGTTTTACTAACATTTTAATTTCATCTGGAGAACTGGGAAACACTGTGAAGGTGAAAATGAGTAAGAGCTCCGTTTTCAAGAGAAGAAAGTCTCAGAACTTCTGGTGATGTTGCCATCAGTCGGGGCCCACTGCCTTGTATTCCTGGCAATTTCTCAGTTATATCGACATTCAACTGGAATAGCCTCCCTGTGCATGTCCTATCCATCAGAAAGATGTTTAGATAGTATAGGAATGGAAATATATGCAGCTAGATAGGCAAAGACCTAAGTGCAGACAGATTTTGATGCACTGATTTCAGTTTGATGGCTGGGATTGCAATTTCTCTCACGTTATGCTACATTTTTTGGGGGAGGGTGCGTGAAAAACAGCTCAGTGGCTTATATTTTGACTGTGCATTAACCAACAATGATAGTGTCTGACACATCATTTGTGTAAAGTAAAGATAAAAACTTTTTCACTTATGAGAGGGTTTTCATGTATGAATTTTCATGGAATGAATTTACAGTCATTCCAGTCTTTCTGGCTATGAAAATTTTAAGAGAATTTCTTCCTGAATTACCTAGGCTCATAAAAAAAATCATATGGGAGAAAGGCAGATATATTTATCAGAGCTTGCTTGTGCACAGAGAGGCATATATGATTTCATCAAGGGTAATTGCTTTACTAGTAATAACTTGGAAGTGACACAGGTAGTCAACATTACCTTGAGCATAGCAAGAGCCTTGCTGTAATAGATGTTTAAGTGCCTTTTGGCACATTTCTTGCTGTTAGTTTCGGAAACAGAAATAATATTAGAAGGCCCAAGGAGACTTTACTATATACTTGAAGTGAGGACTGAATAGATGATCTGAACTTCATGCCACTAGGTTGATTATTCTGTCTTCTATTCATCTGATTCCCTGTCTACAGTCTCTGAAAGCTGTACCTTAACAGGCTTCTGGGTTATTATGTGGAGCTCTTGCTGTTCCAACTGATCTTTAATTTCAGTATGTCTCAGCATGCTCTTGAAGCTCTTTTTGGATTCTGTTCCTTTGACTTTGGGTTTGTCCTTAATGTTTTTTTTTTTTTTTTTTTTCTGGATTGGTCTTTTCCCCTCCCCTTTCTGCTGTCTTTTTCCTTTAGCTGCATCTTGTCCTCCTTTTCCTCCTCCTCCTTAATCTCAGGCTTGGCCTTTCTCTTATCCCTGACTTGAGAATCAACCTTTTCTTTTGACACAGGAGTGTCACTCTCTCCCCTTCTCTTTGACCTTAGACTTAGCCTTTCTTATGTCCTTCGTTTTTATTATGTCTTATTCTACATGCTTTCTTGGCATTGCTACTTTATGGCCTGGAGTTCCCCTAAGGGGATTTATCGTTCCATTTACTATTCAGAATTTCTTAACACGGCAAATCACTCTCTTCTGCATCATCAGCATTTCTCTTGTGTGTGTTGCTGGTTTGGGCTCAGGCTTCATGAGTTTAATTCTTCCTGACTTCTCATAACAGTTTGCAAATTCTTCAGAAGATTTATTGTTTTGATTCAAACCGAGTATAACATCTTTGTTTCCAGCCTGCTTGTTGTGGTTGTTGTTTGGGTTTTTTTGTTGTTGTTTGTTTTCCCCTCAGCATTTTTTTTTTCTGGAGCTTTTCAGGTTTTTGACTTGTAGTATTAATTATTAGGTTTGTTTGGAACCTCATTGTACTGATATTGTCATCCTTTCACCCTTTAGATTTCCGTTTGTCAGTCTTGCAAAAATCTTCAAATTTTCTAATGAAATGTGTATTACATGTTATTCAAGTATTTACCCTCATTCATTCTTCTGATGAGAAGTTTTTAATCTGTCTTACCTGCTGTATCACACATGATATCTTTGTTTTGATAGGTAGTTCATGGTGATTCTGATGTAGCCCACATGAGAAATGGACCTGTGTTTTGCTAGGCTTATTAGCAAAGATTCGTATCTAAATAAGGCAAGGAGATTTTTAAAGAAATATTAGTACTTTTTCGAAAAAATAGGGACCTCTGCAAATTCACATCACTTGTTCCTAGCTGCCATCGTGCCTTACAAACAGCTTCATTCCTCCTCCCTGGTCTGCACCCTGTGGAGATGGCCTCAGCCTTTCTGTTTCTGTGTCACGGTTCCTCTGCTGCTGCAGTTGTACGTTTGGTAGCAGCCCATTTTCTCTGAAGAGCAGTCTCTGGTTGTAGTTTGTGTTAGGCTGTTCTGCCTGCTTTCTCTGTTCACCTCTGATCTCTGCTAGGGTTTTTCCTGATCTTGTAGACTTTGCTTCAGATTCATAAATTCTTACTCTTTCTTTTTCTTGTAGTTTCTCTCTGAAGCCACTCACCTGTTCTGTGGGATATTCTAGTTGCTTGTGGCTGAGGATACGGTCCCTCACCTCTGACTTCAGAGGAGTGTCAGTCTCTTTTTCCTGCTTTCTCTGAGTATGCTACCACAAGGGGATCCTTATGGGACAGGCAGAAATCAAGACCAGAGGCACAGGTAGGTTCATAGAGTTAAGTATTTAAAGCTGAAAGAGATGGGCAGAGAATCATGAGGAAACTACTATGTCAGAGGGGGGAGAGAAGCAACACAGGTTCCACCATATCCTTCTGATCTGCTTGAAGACAAGGAATATAACTCAGAAAAGAATCACAGAATCATAGAATAGTTTGGGTTGGAAGGGACCTCTAAAGATCATCTAGTCCAACCCCCCTGCAATGAGCACGGACACCTTCAACTAGATCAGGTGACTCAGAGCCCTGTCCAACCTGACCTTGAATGTTTCCAGGGATGGGGCATCCACCACCATTCTGGGCAACCTCTTCCAGTGTTTCAACACCCTCAGCGTGAAAAATGTCTTCCTTACGTCTAGTTTAAATCTACCCCCCTTTAGTTTAAAGCCCTTCCCTCTTGTCCTGTCGCAACAGGCCCTGCTAAAAAGTCTGCCGCCATCTTTTTTATAAGCCCCCTTTAAGTCCTGATAGGCTGCAATAAGGTCTCCCCGAAGCCTTCTCTTCTCTAGGCTGAACAACCCCAACTCTCTCAGCCTTTCTTCA
>NW_008825619.1:1862092-1881109 GCF_000699105.1 Pygoscelis adeliae | reverse complement strand
CATAGAGGCATTTAAGTTGGGCCCCTGATGAAGCTGTCTTACTGGCTGGGGTTCCTTTGTGCTGCTCTTCAGGCGCTCTCCTGCTGACCCGTGTTCCTTCTCCAGGCTCTGGGCATCTATTGCTGGCCCTGGCATCAAACTGGTAGGAGTGGGATGGATTGAGGTTCCTGCCCCCGGCATCTCTAGTTTAAAGCCCTCTTCACCAGCTTGGTGAGCCTATGACCGAAGATGCTCTTCCCTTCGTCTGAGAGATGGACCTTCAGCCCCCAATAGACCAGGTTTCTCAAAGTGAGTCCCATGGTCTAAGTAGCCGAACCCCTGGCTGTGGCACCAGTCCCGTAACCATTTGTTGTCTCGCCAGATTCGACTGGCCCTTTCAAACCCCTTCCCTTTGACCGGTAGGATTGATGAAAAAACTACCTGTGCTCCCGAGCCCCTTACCACCGCTCCCAGGGCTCTGTAATCCTTCTTGATAGTCCTCAGACTGCTCCTGGCTGTGTCACTGGTGCCCACAATATATTCATTTAGGGGGAGTGTGTGGATGAGAGGCTTCCTGACTTCTTCTGGTGTGCTGCTTTTGATTAAAGTTGAAAAATGGGTCCCCAAAATGGGAGTTTTTTCTTGTTGGTCAATTTCCTCTCTGTAGGCAAAGAGAGAGTCACTGCACATTTAGCAAAGGAGAAGTTACATTTCACTGCCTTTGCATTATTTGATACTTACTTACATTTGTTTTAAGTAAAGAAAATAAGATATCACGACTCATTTCTTAGATATCTGTAAGTCAGCATTACCTCAGCTGGTATATGTGAAGAGTGGGTTGTTTGTTTTGTTACTTAAAGCCCGCACTCTTTGACTCATGGAGATAAATAAGTCTTCTACCATTCGGGATGCCTATTTTTCCCCCCTAAATACAAAGGAAGCTTGAGGTCAGATTTAGTTATTTAGCTTTCAAATACCTAAATTAGGGAAAAAATTGATTTCATTTGCATATCTCTGGTATTCCTCTAGCTAGTCTGTGTCCATTTCCTGCTGTGAGATTTACCTCTAGCTGGCTTTCCTCTTTTGAACACCCTCCTCCTCCCAAACAGTCCAGGCAATGAACAGTTGAAATAGCATCATCTGCTTATCTGATATTCTGACTTCTGGGCTATTGATGCTGAGGGAACATCACAGAACTTCCCAGATGCATTTACCCATTGTTTAGTCAGTGGTTTTCTATTTATAGTTCAAAAAAATTGAAAATGTAATTGCTATGGAATGTGTTGCTACATATGAAATTCTAGAATTTAGCAGTGGGGAGAGCTTATTATTAAAATGTTCAAAAGAAAGAACTTGATATGAAACTGAATCAGTGGGGAAAAGTATGTAAACACTGTAAAAGATACAGATTTAAAGATGTATTTAAAGATGCTGAGATTGCATTTAAAATGGTACGTTTTCTCAGAGAGACTTCATGAACCTGTCTGCTCAAACTGAAGTTAATTACAATAGTCCAGTCATTGTGATAAATAAAACTGAGCATCAAAGAATAAACAAATATTTTTAACCTATATCTGGGTATGACCAAGAACTGTCAGGTTTTTGGGATAGCTGGAGAGAGTGGAGTGGAGCCATCATGTTCAAAACAAAACAAAATAAAATAAAATTTTTATGAGACATAGATTTTATTTCTCAGGTAGAGACTAAGATAACTGTGTAAATATAATGACAGAACATCGGTCTTAGTTGCTTGTTGTTGTGTCACCTATAAAATCAGACTGTTGTGATAATTCTGAGAAATGAGCCAATTAAGTAGGCTTAAACTGAGTAACGTTAAAACTAGTGTCATTATAGCACCATCAGATTTAAGTTACCTATGAGTCTGTGGACTGCTGAGAAAACCTGTTTTAGACTTCAGGAAAATACGCTTAGAAGATTCCCTTAACATTTTTATTAAAATTTTATAATTACGAAGAAATTAGTTGTCACAAATATGGAGATAAAATGACACTTTAAAAAAGCAAAATATATGTAGAAGACATCTATATTTTGTCTTAGAATTTGGCTACTAGTCTTTTAACATGTGTGCCCATGCTTCCTGATACAAAGTGCAGTATTTGCAGTTGTTTTTTTGAGAGCAATTGCCTATTACAGAGATAAAGTCTAAACACGATCTGTAAATGGACAAGAGAGAACAGCGTGGTTTACTAGAATATATAAAGTCTAAACTACAATCTAGTCATCTACAGTTAAAATCAGTCTGGCAAGGACAATTAGAAGATCTGTAAGACAAACTGAAGGTGAAGAGGATAAAGACATAGGTACAAAGGTAAACTTGGAAAACCTAGTTCACAAATAGCACTTTCTTCATTCATTTTCATGCTTTGAAGCTGGAGACTATTTTGGTGTTATGGAGAGACAGCAAATGCAGTCCCTGTGTTTACCAGTAGAGCCGAGGTGAGTTTCGTTCCTTCCTGTGGCAGGAATTAAGCTATAAAGGCTGCCAAAATAAAGAAATGAAAGTTTAAAATAACTGAGAAGGGTTATTTTAAAGAAGCTGTGTTAGCCTTAGTGGATTTTCACTGTCCAGCCATTCCTTAAATCCTTACTTATTTCTTATATCCTAGGTTTAATCACCTACTACTGCTGGAGAAGTGGAATGGCAGTCAAAGTCTATGTGAGCAGTGAAATCTCCAGTAAAAGTGCCACTGTCATGTGGAGAGATTTAAGACATTACTGTAGCTTGGAATAAAGATTGCCCTAAACTTCAACATCTGATTCCTCAATGGGTGTGTATGAAAAGTTGCAGTGTTGCCAGGCTTCCCCTGCAGCAAGCGTCCAGATGGACACTTTCACAGTTTAGCTAGAGTGTTTCACACGTTGCTTATTCATAAGGAATTTTGCTTTGCTTCTATATTCCCGATTTTCTCCTTTTTAGAAGTATATTCAGATAGCCATCCGCTGGTATTTATTTCCAGTTTATAAAGGTAATCACTGCCTTCACACAGAATTGAGGCCTGTGTTTGCAGCTGTTACAATGAATTGCACTTACAGGGAGTGGTTTGGCTGTAGGGAGTCAAAACATTCATGAGAAAGAGTTACTCAGTGTGATTAAGATTGCAGAATCTGCCAGTAGCAAGTAAGTGTTAAAGCCTGATTTCATTTACACCATTGATTTTGGTCAAAAGTGAAGTCTAAAATCTGATGTTTTTTTCTTTAAATGGTATGAGAAAATTTTCTGAAATACAAGATGGAAACTCAGTGCCGTGATCCTTAGGATCTTTATTGCTAAAAACTAATTTATTTCTTAAAATACAGTATAAATACATACACATACTTAGAGAGAATGTGTTTGTATGCGTGTGTGTGTATAGATACATTGTTTGTGATGATAGTCCATACTTTGTCAGTTATCTGGAAGTCATGACTGTTCCTACTGATGAATAACATGCAGATGGACCGTGAAAGCCATATAAATTTGTGGAACATATTTGCCAGCTTATTGCAGAATTGTTTCTACAGTGTTAATAGGTACTATACTGTGGCCAAATGCATTGTGTGATTTTTCAGAAATCATAAGTTTGCTTGACGTATTAGCAAGCTAATAGGAATACTTGATGGCCTCACCCTTGCTCCAGCAATTTGTTTTGAAATGGTATTTTTCACACAAAGTGCTTCTCTGTGTTGGTCAACTTAATGAAAATAAGAATAAATGATACGAAGTTCCTCAGTACTTTAAGAGAGATACAGAAAAAAATATACAAGCAATGCATGAATTTCCCCTGCAAAATGTGTGCAGCTATAAATGCCATAAAATTAACGCTGTTGGCCTTTGAGAGCTAATACAGTCTTGGAACCTATGCAAATTACCTGAAATAACTTTCTTAACACTATTAAGGTTTGAGTTTTAAATTGCAGTGTCTCAAGACAGCCCTGACAGAAGAGGCTGTTGGTAAATATCGGTATTTAGTCTATCTAAATAGTCTATCTAAAATGGATAGACTATTGGTAAATAGTCCATCCATTGAAATGTCATTTGAAGTATAAGCTACAGTTTTGAATTACCCATAGGAAATAAATAATAGTCAAATGGCTTTTAAAAATATTTGACTATTTAGATTTTAATATATTTGAATATTTGAATTTTTTATATTTTATATTTAACTATGTATAATATATGTTTACAGAAATATTTTGTATAGAAATAATGTAAAACCCAAGGGGTTTGTGGTGATTTTTTTTTCTTCTTATATTTTGAAGTACTTGCCTTAGCTTTTTTCCCCAAAATGTATAGTTTTGTGGTATACAGATTTAAAGACAATTCTATTTTTGTAGCAGTCATCAATCTGCAAAGAAAAAATATTGCTAATAATTTTTATGACAGAAAATACACTATGATCAATGTATTTATTCTCTGGGTATCAATATTATGATTTTTCTTTTTTTTAACATTGAAAAACAGCATTACAGGTGATTTAATAAGTAACTTTTTTTTTCACTGTTTGTGACTCATAAGCATGCATTTTTTTCTTCGTTTACTGAAGAGCACTATATATTTCTTCCTAACAGGAAAAACTTCTGCTGTAACTAAAATGACATCATGCTGCCTCCTATGGGGGAATTCTGAAGCCTTCTCAAAAATACGACACAGCGGTAAGTACTAAAACTATGTTCAGAACAATTCTGTTTTCTGTAAAAATATGTAAAAGAAATGAGAGCAAGTCTCTATTGCTGGTGTTCTTAAATGTGTTTGAAATATATCTTTGCAATATATATATCCAGTTAAAATGCTTGTTTGTCATGTGTTCATACAATGAGACATGGAATACAATCCATTCTAAACATTAGTGCTGTTTATGTGCTTATTCATAATAAGCATGATTTTTTATTATTTTTCAGTTCTGTAAATATTGACTGAAACCAATCAGTTTGTAGTTAAGACGTGGGTTTAAACCTGGCTATTGTGACACTGCTGATCAGTAAGGTTTGTAGTTTCCAGGCCACACTGTACCAGACAGAGCTGAGAGTCTTCAGTTTGCAAAACAAGGTTGGGTTCCAAAGTTCTTATGGGGCTGTATAAATAAAGGGGCTTGTTTGCTGTTTTGTATTGTGACCATAAAGATCTATCTTTTCCTCTAATTTTATTAGCAAAATACGAGATAACGTACTTTAATATATAGTATACACAGACACACACATAGAGATATGTATATATATACACACATATATAAACATTCGTATGATATCGATATGAAATATGTGACAAGGGTTTAGTTTAGAAATCTATGTATGGAATATATCTTATTTATAAAACACCTTTGATTAAACTATTTACCATTCTTTCATACTGCGTCTGACACATCATTGATTAATGAGAAGGGAAAGACATGTACAAATGACCAGAAAAGTTTCTCTGAGGCATAGTTCTTCCTTCTCACTTTATATGCTCCATGAACTTTGACGCAGACGTGACTTTTTCTGTAATCGTTGTGCTAGTTGCAATATAATAACGTTTCAATTTAGTGTTATCATTGGGTCCTAAATTCAAGGAGAACAAATAGTAGTATATCTGATGTGATAATAAAGTTGTGAGTAAGCAATAATTCAAAGTATGACAGGTTAGTTATGAGATCCGAGGGTACCATTATGTGAAGTGTAAAAATCAAACAAAGAAAATAACAGCTTTGAAAACTCCTGTGATTTTTGCATCACTGAACCATGTTTATTCCAATTTGTAGCAATTTAAATGTAATTGAATAAAAAACATTTTATGAACAGAGGCCTGTTCAATAGTTTAACAACCATGATGATCATGATCATAGCTGAACTCTTACTGGTTACTATAGTGAATACTACACATACGCATGAATACCATACATAGTATTCAATTACTTAGTCTCCTCAGAGAACTCATGACATTTTTTCAGGAAAAAGGCAAGTAACATATAAAGAATACAAGGCTGATATAAAGAATACAAAGCTGAAGTCAAAGTGGAAATAATCACTTAATTTCTTTGGAACTAACAATTTGTGGTAGATTTACATTGTCTTGCAGTAGAGTTAGCCACAGCCCTGTTCCAAGAAAGGAGAGAAAGCTTCATCTCAATATATATCACAGTACACTGAGATAAATCACAGAAGCTGGGGAGAGGAGTCTGAAGGGTAAACTGGGGGGTGGTGTGATTTTAGTTTTCACTGTTTTCTCAGCATTTTGTTTGTTTTTCTTCATTATGCACAGAGGGAAAGTCAGGGAGAAGGAGAAGAAAGAGAAGCAAACAACATTAAAACAGAAAAGTGAGATAAAGCCTATTGATGTCTGTTAACTCCCACTGCAAGTTAGTGGACATCAGAAGCCACCTGTGCCTTTTGAAAATTTCCTTGTTCATGTGAAGTGATAATTGGACTATACATAAAAAAGCCCAGGAAAGTAGAAAATGAAGTTGTAAATCTGCGTCAAATTCATTTCAGCTTCTGTGCTTGCTAATTTCCTGAAGTATGTGTAGCCACAAACATATATGTTCAACTGCCAACCCCAAGGTACTTAAAAAATACACAACAGAAATACGGCAATAGATATTAAGGAATTTGTTATTTAGTCCGGAAGGAGGTTATATTCTTATGAGAAGTTTTTCAAGAGATAAACTGAAATGGATCTAAAGGCTTTCAGGAAAGTGTACAACCCAAGCCAAACTATCTTTGAAGATGTATTTGCAGCAGAAAATAGGGAACCGTTTGGATGAACAGAAGAACTCGGAGAGTGGTGTTTATCATTATCAGTGTTGGTTCAAAAAAATAACTAGATATGGTAGCTCAGGCAGATTGCAACTGTGACTTCTGCTATATATTGCTCTTACATTTAAGAGAAATACAGAAAGAAAACCCTACGCATTGGGGGGGTTTCTACTTTTTCTTGCTATGATTCTCATCCAGAACTCCAGGTAAAATTCTTCAACATAAACCAATGATCAGAATGATCTTTCTCAAGAAGAGAAAACTGCAATTTATGTATAGAGTATGCAAAAAGCACTTGCTGGCAATGCACAATATAGTAATAAAAATGAAACCACACAAATGGCCCATGCTTTGTCCTCGGATTTTGATTATACATCACAGGTATAAGCTAGTTTAAATGGTGGGATTTCATTCTAAAATCCTGACCTGACAGCTGAGTGTGCAGATGGAGCCCTGTGGTAGTCCGTGAGGTGCTGTGTAGTTTCTTTGATGTAGCCACATACTGTCAGATTCTTGATCATGTTCTCAGACTCTGATCAAGCCTTCTGTCTTGTATCATTTATGATAACAAATGTGAAGGAATAATAAAGCCTTCATATTAGAAGGCAGGAATAAATCGTTCCAGCTCTAGTCTTAGGAGTTTTAGGAAATGGATCAGCTCTTAATTCTCTGAGGAAAATCAGGGCACAATATAACTCTTATTCTTAGAGCTGTCAGCTCTCCTCAGCCTACTTTTCAGCTCTTGGGATTCAGTGGTGTTGATCAGAGTCTTTGCTTTGCCTCCTCTTCTCAGGGTTTATGGCTGTAAATGGATGTGCGCTCAGCTGAGCAGTCCAACCTCTGGTTAAGCAGTGCCTTCAACTCTTATTTCTAGTTTTCTTTTTGGGTTCTCACTGTATTTTACATTCTTAGGTGGAAAAAAAGTACTCTCCACGTTTTTTTCTCTCTTGGTGAAGTATTAACATAATTTTAGCATGGACTGAAATCCATCAATTAAGTAGGCTCCTAAGGCCTATACTATGATATAGAGGCTGTGCTGACGTGGTCTACAGTGTACACTTTGCCCACCGATTCTCTTAATTTTGAAACAGAAAGAACTCAGTTTTAAGTTGTTTATAAAGATAGCAGGTGTGTTTTCCATACTGAAACATAACTGATAAGGAGGAGCAACTAATGAAGTTGTCAGTTGAACATCCCAGAACTGATGGTCTGGTCATGTTAATTAATTGAGGCTGATACTCAACATTTCAGTAGCTTTCCAGATTGGAAACTGCATTCTCTTCAAGAAATTCAGGTAGTGTAAATTGACCTGATCACCTACTGTCTGGGAATTTAATCAGGGTTTAATCAGAGTCTGTCCAGATGTGGTTGCAGGATGTCCAACATCTTTCTATACATCTATAAATTTGTGTCCAGGGAGAGTGTTCTGCAATCCTAAATGCAGTGTAGTTAACCGTGACTCAGGTGATCTAGAAAAAATAAATTAAGTTGCATCAGCTGCTTTGCTCTGAGATATTACTGGTAAATCCAACCTTAGCAAATTCATTACATCACTGATACTGTGGTGTGTTTGCCATTAAAGGCAGAGACACTCAGTGTTAGACTTTCTGTGAATACTGGAATCAAAACACACAGATTCTTCAATGAATATAAAGGATTCCTTACCTCCATTTGAATTCGAAGTGATGTATGCATTCATTTTTTATTGCAATATGTAGTTATGTGTTTCAGTATGACTGATCTAAAGTACTTAAATGTAGGTAAACTCTAATGATCTCCACGGACATGTGGATTTCTGAAGAACCCAAGTGAGAAATGGAAATATGAAGTATTTGCAAATATTATTCAAATATGAAATAACAAACACCAAAACTCCCCAGGTCATTAAATTTACTTTCAGGTGACAATGTAATTGAATAATTTTAACACTTTTACCTAAAGTCATTAGCTTTACTGAAAGTTTTCAGGATACTATATCCTGAAACATTTTTAGTGATAACATTTTTTTAGTGATTCTTTTTGCTAAAGTACAATTTCAGTGCTGAGGTCCATTGGAAAATAAAAGTGTGAGTAACGATTGCCTTAAATCTCTAAGAAGCATAAACTATTCTTACCTAAGTAACAATTCCATAAATACAGTTGATTTTGCAGAAAAATAATTTGAACATTACATTATGTAAAGCACTGTACAACAATAATGAAGAACTATTAAAATTGTGTAATTTCAACGTTATGCAGACTGGAGGGCTAATGGGATTTCACTGGATCATAACATTGCGGGTAAGCAAGTGAAAGCAAAATAGAAAATGATCACACTGTGTTTTACATAGGCAGTTCATTTGATTGATTAGAGGTGTTTTTTAAAGTTGAGTCATGTTCAGTTCAAAGAACTGGAGTGCAAATTTTACTACTATCTGCAATGCTTGAACTTGAAAATGTTTTATCACTGTGACTCATGTAATTTAAATCTGCTGTACTGAACAACAAGTAGCGGTGTTGTATCAGTTTCTACAGGGAACTTTTAACTCTTTATGCTGGTTTTGGCTGGGAGAGAGTTAATTTTCTTCACCGTAGCTAGTATGGGGCTGTGTTTTGGATTTGTGCTGAAAACAGTGTTGATAACACAGGGATGTTTTAGTTACTGCTGAGCAGTGCTTGCACAGTCAAGGCTTTTTCTGCTCCTCACGCCATCCCACCAGCGAGGAGGCTGGGGCTGCACAAGTAGTTGGGAGGGGATGCAGCCGGGACAGCTGACCCCAGCTGACCAAAGGGATATCCCACACCATGTGACATCATGCTCAGTGATAAAACTAGAGGGAAGGTTGGTGGGGGGGAGCACTGCTCAGGGACAGGCTGGGCATTGGTCGGTTGGTGGTGAGCAATTGTTTTCATTTGCATCACTATTCTTTCTTGTGTTTTATTTATCTCTCTTTGTTATTTTTCCTTTTCATTACAATTTATTATTATTATTGTTGTTGTTGTTATTATTATTTTATTTCAATTATTAAACTCTTCTCATCTCAACCCATGAGTTTTCTTACTTTTACCCTTCCAATTCTCTTCCCCCCACCCCTCTCGGGGGGAGTGAGCAAGCAGCTGTGTGGTGCTTAGTTGCCAGCTGGGGTTAAACCGTGACACTCTTAAAAAAAAGAATTCATAAAACCTCAGTGTTGTTTTTTTCTAAGAACAACAGTAAAGCTTTGAATATAAGGTCCCAGTGTAAATGAATTACATGTAAGAAGTTGTCCTCATGCTATCAAGGTTCAAAACACACTGCATCTTCATTATTAACCACAAGACTGCAATATGTTACGTTTGTTTTGTTTGGACAACTCAGTAGTATGGCAAGGGAAGACCATCTATATCTTTTACTAAATATCCCTTTACCTTCCCATTAGCCATTCAGCAGCTACCTTCCTCAGTATTTATATAAAAGGAATAGCTTTGAGTAACAGCAAAATTTTGTGTCCTCCTGGAGTCCCCATGACTTAATTTCAGCTCTGCACACTGCAGTTTAAGTTGCTTTTAGAAACAACTGACAGAAGATGATCTCTGAGATCATCAACTACAGTTTCTAGAACAGGAGACAACCATATCTTGTAACCCCTTTTATACATGTTGTATTGCAGTTTATGAAACCAAGGGCTACATTGCTTATTGGTGGAAACCAGTAATGAGTCGTGTCCCTCAAGGGTCTGTACTGGGACAGTACTATTAAATATCTTCATCAATGACATAGACGGTGGGAATGAGCACACCCTCAGCAAGTCCGTGGATGACACCAAGATGAGTGGTGCAATTGATTCGCTTGAGGGAAGGGATGCCATCCAAGGGAACCTTGACAGGCTTGAGAAGTGGGCCCATGAGAACCTCATGAAGTTCAACAAGGCTGTGTGAGCCGGCACAGGCAGGATGCAGGAACAACCACAAAACCATGGATGAAATGCAAAGAGTAAATTTATTTTCTTTACCCCACCAACTGGGGGATCCCCAAAGCAGCACCCGGGCAGAGGCACACAAGTGGGGACGCAGGTGCTGCGGAGCTTGGTCCATGCTAGAGGATCACTGAACCTGCTGTTTTCGCCTGTATATCAGAGATTCACGCAGGTGTAGTTTACCATTGTGCTTTGATCTTTCCCACAGCAGGGCAGGAATCTCAAGCATGTTCAATAGGGTGCCTCTAAGTCCATCACAAGCCTATGTTATCTAAACACAGATGCTCTGCTTGTCAAACACACAAGACTAAATGACAGTATGATATATGTGTTTTGCTACACCCCACCTATAAGTCAATTGAGTGTGTTTACAATCCTCCTCGCCAATTTTGCATTATTTTCCCACAAAGGCCAAGCACAAGGTCCTGCACCTGGGTCAGGGTAATCCCCAATATCAATATAGGCTGGGTAATGAATGGATTGAGAGCAGCTTGCGTAGAAGGACTTGGGGATACTGGTGGACAAAAAATTGAATATGAGCCAGCAATGTGCACTCGCAGCCCAGAAAGCCAATCATATCCTGGGCTGCATCAAAAGAAGCGTGGCCAGCAGGTTGAGGGAGGTGATTCTCCCCCTCTGCTCCGCTCTCATGAGACCCCACCTGGAGTGCTGTGTCCAGCTCTGGGGTCCCCAGCACAACAAAGATATGGACCTGCTCCAGCTGGTCTGGAGGAGGGCCATGAAGATGATAGAAGGCTGGAGCACCTCCCCTGTGAGGACAGGCTAGAGAAGAGAAGGCTCCGGGGAGACCTTACTGCAGCCTTTCAATATATAAAAGGGGCTTATAAGAAATGTGGAGAGCGCCTTTTTACCAGGGCCTATAGTGACAGGACAAGGGACAATGGTTTTAAACTGAAAGAGGGTAGATTTCTAGTGTGTATAAGGAAGACATTTTTTATGATGAGGGTGGCGACATTGTTTATCAAACAGCAAATCAGAAGAATTAAGGTTTTTAGTTCTGTGAGAGAGATCTGGGTTCTTAAAAACAGGCTTCTAGTACAGTTTTAGGAATAAAACTTCCAGCACCACTCCAGAGGGCCTGGATGTCCTATAAGTCCTACGTCCTATCTGCTAGTTCTGTGTAGAAGGGTTGCATACTCAAACTTATAAATCTATATTTCCATGTTCTGCATATGTTTCTAGATTGCATTAACTAAAATGTCTAGATCCCTACTGATTTGCTAGACACCTAGCTCACAGGTAGACTACTTCACTTAGCAAAAAAATAGGTGCCTACTGTCTAGAACTGAAAGTTGCCCCTAGTTTTTGATCTGAGAACAAACACGTGTTTTGTGTTCACGAGATGCTGAACATCTGGGCAGGTACAGAAGCCTATTTTTGTGTGTTTAGGGAAAACTGTGGTTTCAGTGAGCTTTTCAAGTGTCTAGAATATTTATTGGGATTTTGAGTGTTACATCTGAAAGTTTACCTGGAACTTTTTGTGGCTTGGGACCTCAGAGACCATTACAATGCAAAAGAGAGTGTCTCTGTGAGTTTATGTACTTCTAAGGTTAATTAGTAAGTTTCATGAAGACTATTCGGATCGCATTCTGGATATAAAACTTGTGTTCAATACCCAGGATTTTTTTGATTTAATCTCAACCCTTTGGAAGTGCATCTCATGGGAAGCAGAGGACTGAAAAGGTCTTCAAGGTCTTCTTAGTCTTCCAGGTGAAGTGAATGCTGACAAAATGAGACACAGTTGTTCTGCACTGCTAGGAATGAATTTGGGAAAGCTGGAGGAGAGCAAAATAGTCTGGGTTTTGTTTTTGAAGAGCTGACTGGGTACTTCATTTTATTAACTATCTTTAAAAATCCTAGTATTGCATAGCTTGGGGAAACAATGTAGCATAGTTCTTTAATGATGAAAAATAGTGAATTATTTCATTCTGTCCCAAATGCAAGTAATCTACCACAATTATGCTAATCACTGCCCTGAAAACAAATTGATACAGCTGTTGAGTGACTAGGGAAGATGATGGCCTATTTCTTTCTTTTTCAAAAGAAAAAAAAATAAAATGCTTTTGCCAGCAGGAAGCCAAATTGCTTGTAGAAATGTCTTAGAATTGAAAATCACTATTTGTTTCTGAAGGTAAGTGTTTGTTTGTATATCTGAATATAAAATACATTTAGCTTTAGTTGCATGCCAATTTAGACCCAGATACCTGGTATTGTACATTTTACAGCAGTATTTTTTTTATATATTCTACTGACATTGTCCACAAAATACATATATACAGCATTTTTCTATTGAATCTTATAATATGGAAGCCGAAAGTGTCTAAAATACTCTTTCTACAAGGTTCATTGTAAAAAAAAGACATTTTCTGTCATATATACTGCTTTACATTCTGTTGTTCTTTCCGAAGAAAAAAGTCAAAGAAAGGGAACACAACACAAATATGGTAATACCGTTATCCACTACTTGAAAAAAAGTTGAGAATTATTTGTGTGTAGGTGAAACTACCCAGGTCAAGTAAAATTCCGATTCTGTCTGTTTTCAGGCATTATAGTACCTACTTCTCCGGAACAGGTATGAACTAATACTATTCTCTTTTTCACCTGGTTGCAGCTGCATTGACAGTGATGGAGATTTGCCCATGTGTGCTCACAGCATGAACATGGATTTAAAGCTTACAGAACTATTCACAGAATGTTAGCGCAACAGCCTAATTTTTTATATTTTAATATCACTTTAGCAAATAATTGTCAAAATTTGGTGCTTAGTTATAATCTTAAAAATCTGCGATTTTTCTTGGTGTAAGAAATTAATAATCTGCAACCAAATATCTATTCAAATTGTATTTTGGCTATCCATAGTGGAAACAAATCTCTTTTATCTGGAACTAAATCACGCATTTAATTCTAATGTAGTTTGCAGTCAGTGGAGTTAATTGTACTGAAAAATTGTGTTGTTTCTATCACTTGAGGCTTTGTGCTTTGCTTTAAAGGTACGTAGGTGATATTTCCTATGCTGTCTCATATCATTGTGACTACTCCTTCAGGTAGACTTGTCATTAATTTGGTTCATAAAGATGAGATGCAAATCCTTGAAAATTATCTATGAATAATGATCAATCTAACTGTTACTCTGAGTTGCAGTCTACTCTTACTTAAAAATGTTACCAAAAGAGGATGTTAGACTAGAAGACATGTATTTGGACTGCTTGTAGACAGCCTTTACGATTGATATCTTTTCCACATAAAGTTATACTGCAAGAGTCCTTGCAAAGAGCATAACTTTGTCTTAATTATGAAATATTACTACAGTGTTTCAATAACCTGAATTCCCTTCTTTCATTGTAGCTATTTCTAATTTAATAATATTTTTTGATGTAAAATACATAAAGCTTTGTGTAAAGCTTTAAAAACTAGCTCTTTTTCTATTTGTCATGCATCCCTCCAAAAGAGATACATATACATATAGAATGACCTGAAATGTAAATCCAAGAAAAGGATGCAAATGAAGCACACCTACTTTGTAATGAGTGGTATAACAGAAAATATCTATTACCATAGTTAATTTCCAATTAAAGTTACCAGTTAATTTTTACTGCGTAGAAAAACACTTACACCATATTTCTAGATTATTAATTCGAGGAATAAAATGAGGGCTTTTTTAAGCAAAAGTTATCTCCATGCCCAGGTTTGCTTTTCTGAAGCTGATCTGAATGCTATCCAAACTTATGTAATGGCATGCCTGTACTTTTACACTCGGATGCTTTTTGCAAGGTGAGTGCACGCACATTGCCAAAACTCTTTGGGGAAATTAAGTTATCTGTACATATGAAATTCATGTTATTCTGATTCAAGTACTTTGGTCCTGTTGATTTTAGAGAATCAAAGAAAAAATATCCCTAACATTCAAGACTTTTGACAGAATTATGAAGATCTATTAGGATAATTATTAAAATTGGGAAACCTATAAATATAACAAAACTTCAATAAGAAATCTTTCTGTTCTGCAATGCATGCTAATTAAAATCACATCACAGCATAAACTGATCATAAACTAACTTCAATTTAGCTATAGTTCAGTTTTCAAAAGATTTATTTCAAATGCTTTGTTTCTATGTCATTTTGCTTTGAGAATGCAAGCTATCCTTGGGGAATTATAATTCTTTTATTTTTCATTTGAATGATAGTTGATTGGCTTGTTTCAATGAGATCTTATTTTAAGAAGTGTCTGATACTGAATTCTTGTAAGCAGATAACATAAGTATTCAACAAATCGATCGAAAAGCTATTTGTTAGTGAAAATATTCGTGTGATATTGTTTCTAGTGATTATGATACACCAACCATGGGTGAAAAACAGTATTTATTGCATATGTCCCAATCTTTTCAATATATTTACTTTTAAAGAAAATAGTAGTTTATCTGGGTAATAGTGTTACCTATAGAATTTTTTTTTTTTTACTCTGAACATCAAGAGCTACTTTTTTACTGTGAGGGTGACTGAACACTGGCATAGGTTTCCCAGAGAGATTGTGAAGTCTCCTTCTATGGAGATACTGAGAAGCCATCTAGACATGGTCCTGGGCAACAACCTTTAGGTGTCCCTGCTTGAGCAAAGGGGTTGGACCAGATGACCTCCAGAGGTCCCTTCCAACCTCAACCAATCTATGATCCTGTGATCTTCATTTAATAGCAATTCCATTTTTCTTCCCATGGATTTAAAATAACAGTATGTCCCTTTCACTTTCATTACCTGGAAGTATCAAAAAGGAGGGAGAAGCAAACAAACCAAAAGTTATATTACAGTTTGTATAATGGTGATTAGTCACTTGGAAAGCTACGAAATAGATAATTAGAGACTGAGACTAAACAGAACTATTGTTACTACAGTTCTGTTTAAAGGAAGGTGGTTGGAAGAAATATATTTTATTTGGCCAAATGAAATGGAAGTAAATATTTTAAAGGCTACTGAAATAATTTTTATTTCAGATTTTTTATTAAGTATCAGTGAAATACAACTGATTGAATGCAATGGTATGAAGCTACAAAGCAAAGTTCAACCAATGGAAGAACTAGAATCTGTTTTCCATAAACTCAGAAGCCATCAGAACTAAAAACAAAAGCATAAACAGTGAGGTAATAAGCTACATAAAGGCACAAGAAATTCAGATCTGTTATTCACAACATAAACTGTAAATTAATTTGAAAGTAGAATTCATTAAAGAACATGCATCTGAAAGACAAAGCTTTGATGATAGTGCAAAAATTAAGCAATCTGAGTTTATTAATTTAAAAAGCAAGAGTTTTAGATGAGCTTGACAAAGAAAATCAACGTATTAGAATTTCCAGTACAGAAATTGGAGCTGGGACAGAGCAATCACAGCAGTAACACTAAAAAATCAGTGTCTTGGCAGCTTCATTGTCTTCTAGAGTGTGGACTTTTCAGTGCCTTTAAATATTAGCATAGTATTGGTGCAATTGTTCTGAGCTTGTTAACTTTGAAATATTACCACAGTATGTTATGAGTTAATTTAAAAAAGGAGTTAAAGAGTTAACAAAACTTTTGTGCTTGTTATGATACGATGTTCTGGACTGAAACATCAGCTTTTTTTTTTTTCCAAGTAACCTGTAGTTAAAAATAAATAGGGGTTCATTTGATGCAGAGTTTTTTTGTGAAAAAATATCTCGTGGAGAATTTAATTTAAATCCTTAGCTGAACAATTTTTAGCTATGATTGTTTATGGTTTAGTATTTGAAATGTATAGAGAGGAAATCAGCAAAATCAGGAAAAAAATGAAATAACTCAGAGTTTCTGGTAGTGCAATCTTTTTGTTCAAAATATGAAATATGTAATCAACATTGCCAGAAAATGAGAACAGCACTTACAGTTTTTATTATTGCCAGTGTAGATCTGACATACAGAAATACAACTATCTTGGTGCAAGAATTTAGGAAAGATAATTGTTACAAATATGCTGAAATTGTTATAAGATTTCAATATGCCAGAAAATCAGAGCCAGGGAAATAATGAATCAGGACTCCTGGATGGTTATCTCCAGTGCATGTGGGAGACAATATTAAATTCCAAAAAGAAGGTGGTTAGCAACTTGCCAAGGTGATAGTTGTATCATCCCGTTGGAGGGCAGACTTCAAGGAGAGTAACAGCTGTCTAAACAACAACAAAAAAAGATACTTGATTTTTCTTGTTCTAGGAATCAGTAAAAATACTGCTGATAAAATATATGTGCACTTTCCCACGACTTTAAAAATAAATAAGTATATACAACAGCAAGCAAGACCTTTACAAGATGGATCTTTCTCTCTCATGCCAAAGAAGGCATTATGGAAGGAATTATTTTGAAGAATAAAAGTGTAAGTCAGATCAGACAGGAATTACTGACATATCTCCAATATGAGGTAGAATAATCTTCTGCTCTGTCAAAGGGATTTAATTGTTTGCCCTGACCTCCATCTGTTCTATTAATTGACTGCATTAGTTTGTGGTAGATATTTTTGGTTGGTATTATGTTTTATTAGTGGGATTTCTTAAGATGATATAATAGTAGCACACAGGAAGCTGTAATTTCTGCCATGTGACAAGGTATATTTTTTTTCAATCCTGACCTAAATCAGTTGACCAAGGGCAGGAAAAAATAGATCAGTTCTGCCCAGTTAACTTGGCAGCCGCATCAAAAGAAGCGTGGCCAGCAGGTCGAGGGAGGTGATTTTGCCCCTCTCCTCTGCTCTGGGGAGACCCCACCTGGAGTACTGTGTCCAGCTCTGGGGTCCCCAGCACAAGAAAGACATGGACCTGTTGGAGTGGGTCCAGAAGAGGGCCGCGAAAATGATCAAGGGGATGGAACACCTCTCCTATGAGGAAAGGCTGAGAGAGTTGGGGTTGTTCAGCCTAGAGAAGAGAAGGCTTCAGGGAGACCTTATTGCAGCCTCTCAGTACTTAAAAGGGGCTTATAAAAAAGATGGCGGCAGACTTTTTAGCAGAGCCTGTTGCTAGAGGACAAGGGGGAATGGCTTTAAACTAAAGGGGGGTAGATTTAGACTAGAGATAAGGAAGACATTTTTCATGCTGAGGGTGTTGAAACACTGGAAGAGGTTGCCCAGAGAGGTGGTGGCTGCCACATCCTTGGAAACATTCAAGGTGAGGTTGGACGGGGCTCTGAGCCACCTGATCTAGTTGAAAATGTCCCTGCCCACGGCAGGGGGGTTGGACTAGATGACCTTTAGAGGTCCTTTCCAACCCAAACTATTCTATGGTTCTATAAATTTTCTACTGTTCTATTGTTTCTGCAATATCATCCCATATGGATATGATAAAAGAAAAAAAAGGGGGGTGGGGGGAACCAGAAATCCTTTAGAAAATAAATGAAATAAATTCCCTTTACAGAATAGAAATCAATTTGACATTGATTGAATTGATGGGCATATATTTTTCTGTATATATCTTACATATATGTATAAAGAGATGAAGGCAAGCTAGAAGCAAATGACCAGGGAGAAGAAAAGATCCATAGGAAAGAATTATGATTCAGAGAAAAGAACAAGCTAGTGGTGTGCACTCTGTGAGAAAGATTTGAGAATTAGACAGGGGGCTGTGAAGGCCATGTGCAAAAGAGGAAAAGGATGGAAGATACTTTTATAAGAGGACACATTTTCAAGCAGGGGAGAAGAAGAATAGGACAGGTCTTGAGATGTAGTGGAGCATACTGTTTTGTCATGAAATCATATTGTTAAAAATTATTTTTCCCAATTACGAAAGGTGCTAGTGTATTTGCTTTCCTTCTCCTGTTCTCCTTTTTCAGCTGCGATCAGAAATTTATACCATGTATGAACCTATAGTGCAGTTAGTGTGAGTATTGCTGTATGTATGTGTTACATGGTTAAAGAAATCTGTGAAAAATCCTGATTAATTTTGCTATCTGTCTGTAATTTTGAAAGTACCCATGTAGTTTTGCAGTTCTGTGAAAACAGGTAGAGTGTGCTAAATAATAGGATAACAATAGTGTTGCATGGGCCCTGTTAGAAAGTCGTTCATAAATAGTAGTCATTACATCAAAAAAGTCATGAGAAATGTGTTTTCTGTCAAGTTGAGAGACAGAAGCAGAATAACCATACATTTCTAACATAATACTGTTTTTCCTCAAACCTATCAGTTCTGTGTTAGCAAACACTAACATTAGGTGTAGATGGTGAAAATTAATGGATAAACTTGTTCACTGAGTGTTGTGGTTTAACCTCAGTCAGCAACTTAGTACCACACAGCCGCTCGCTCACTCCTCCCCCCCCCCCCCCCCCCGACGGGGGGGGGGGGAAAGGAGAGAGAGGACAGAAAAAAAAAA
>NW_008825619.1:1841622-1861816 GCF_000699105.1 Pygoscelis adeliae | reverse complement strand
AGAGCATGGGAAGCTGAAAAGTCCTTGACTAGTGTAAGCACTGCTTAGCAACAACTAAAACATCGGTGTGTTATCAACATTGTTCTCACCCTAAATCCAAAACACAGCACTGTACCAGCTACTAGGAAGAAAATTAACTCTATCCCAGCCAAAACCAGGACATTGAGATACGATTTTGCTTCAAGGAAGATACCATGCAGCAGAGTTTTCAAAATAACACACAGATGGTTATGGGAATAATAATAATAATAGTAATAATAATAATAACAACAAGAATAATAAAAATTGGAGGGTAAAAGGAATTGAATGGTAGGCGAGAAAATAGCTGAAGTTTAGACTAAACTCTGTATATGGAATTTCTTACCAATGGATGCTGCATCATCTTTAATCAATCATCAGCAGAACTAGTGGAAGAACAGACAAAAACTAATTAAAACTCAAAGTAGAATATGCTCTTCCTGATTTTAGTCATGAGGACTTGGTTCATGTATGAAACTAACAGGAAACTTACAAGTTTCTTAACTTTGTGTATCATGGTTATAGAGATTATTCTGTATATATTGCTAAGAGGTGAGAGAAGGAAACATCTTGCTGTACTTCAGCTATCGGACAGTTAGCTGTCTAATCTAGGCTAATGACTTGGACTCCTTAAACATAATCTTCAGGATGTTTTAATGGTGGTTGGCTTCAACTATGTTTTTAATGTCAAATACCTACATTACAGTAGGAAGAATTGCTGCCTGAAGTGTATGTTTCTAGTATAGACAGAATATCTAACTTTTTCAAACAAAGTTATTGAGACGAACATGAGCTTTAGTAATGTGTCCAAAGTAGAGGAAACCTTTTCATTGTGCTAGGCAAAGATAGAAACTTTCCAGTAATGGGAGTGGTAGGGAGGAGAAATGACAATTTCTGCATTTGTTGTTGGCTTTCCTTTTCTGCTCGGATACCAGTTCTACATACTACAAAGCAAATACAATATATTACGTTAGAGTTCTGAAAAGCCTTTGATGCAAGAAAATATAATTAACTAAACGTTAGATGGCTTTGAAATTATGTGTGCAGTAGGCTGAAAGGGGCTGTCATGCAGATCATTCTGAGAAATTTGTTTTATTATTTTTACCTAAGAGAAAAGCATTCACTTAGTAATTCTGAAATTTCTTTTGGAATTGTTAAAAGACCATGAAAGATGATCTGATTTTTATCATTTGGGGAGGATGGGGTTGGACATGCAGGACCTTTTTAACTGAATAGAAAATTACCTAAAAAATATTTGATTTTTATACCCTTTTCTTTTCCCATCCCAGCCTAGCTGTCTGTTCTTTTCCTGCTGCCCTTTATGGAAACAAAGAGATAAAGTTGAAAAAATAGTGATTAAAAAAACAACCCAAACCCCAAGTAACTGATATCGAGATATCTTTTTCAAGCTTCCATATGTATGGAATTATTCTTTGCAGTATATCTTCTTGCTACTTTGTGTAACAATTTTAGAATTTGCATTTCCAAAGGAATGGAATTTCAGAAGTCTTTTTCTTAGGTTTCTAGATTTTGTTGTTGGATTCTGCTTAATATTTAGACAGCTGTTTTTGTTGTTTTACAAATTAATCCCACTTTTGCTGTTGTTGTGTACATCCTCTCGTATTACAGATTTGTCAACATATCTGATGTCAGATGACAGCCATATTTCATTAATTTTCTGGGGGACCATAACCTCTATTTTACTCCTCATTTTCCATATTTAAGCAATAAAGGAATAGTCTGTACACTACACAAAAGCATGCACAGTCAACCTTGGACTTCAGGCATCAGTGGGGAGGAAAGATATGTGTGGTTCTACCCATGAGGCTATGTCTCTTAGTAAATAAAATGATCAGGGTCCTGTTGTCTGCCCCTGAGGCCACATAGCATAGCACAGCTTGCGTCTCTATAGTGAAAATCTTTCTTACCTAAAAAAAAAAAAAGAGAAAAAAACAAAACAAGAAAAATATTTGCCTTATTTGTACTGTCTGGCCTGTCCTGTTCCCTGAGGTCGTTCCTGTGCATAGGCTGGAAGGTGACACAGCTATGCAGTATGAATACTGTGGCAGGACAGTGCTGGAGCCCATGCTCTAGCCCTGTTTAGTTTACTGCTTAGACCTAAATTCCAGTGCTTGCTGCACTGGCCTAAAAACAGACTAAGATCTGGATCCATAACGGGAATTCTGTATGGTAATATTCTGCTTAGCTTTTAGGGTTCCACAGTATATAGTATAATTCGCAACTCCCAGTACTTATGTCAGCTAGAAAGTTAAGAATTTCACACTTCAGTATGAATTCAGCATAGACAGGACATTAAGCAGAGTATACGACATGGACTCTCTTCTAGGCGAGTTTTTAAGCTCAGTGTTTGGTTGGGAGAGGGGAAGGCAGCAGGCAGCGTAGGAATGGTTGCCTTGTTATTGCTTCCTAGTGAGTGATTCTGCTGATCCCATCTTTTACAACATTTTGTGGAGACTTGTCTTGAGACAAGCTCTCTCTCATCTTAAATATTAGGGGCTTAAGCCAGCATTTAGCAGGAGAAAGCCCGCTAAGTTAAGGAGGAGAGCAGCACAGGAACAGAAGTTGGAGGACATTCTTCCCTTCTGCTGGTGAAATTGTCCACTTTCTAGCAAAGAAAGACAACTTGAGGGGAAAAGTAAGTTGGAAAAAGTTTGATGATGTGATAGTGTAGTAAAGATAATCCCCAGTCCCAATTTGTATTTCATGAAATGACTCTCCTACAAACTGCATACGGCTTGCTTGATAGTGAGAGTACCTCTCTGGGGGAGTTTCAGCTTTATGAGCCTGCAAAGTTACAGTTTTCTTATAGTCCAAGGGTGAGAATCTCAGAGCAAAAGTCTTTCAGTTTAGGACTGACAATGCTGCACACAGTCCTTGTAGACATCCCAGTCTTATTTGAAATCTAATGTTTGTAACTTGAAAGATGGGAGGTGTGGGTTTAGACTTCTTCAGGTACTGTAGATGGGAATAAATTCCCTGTAGTGCACATAAAGAATATGTTGGGGAAAACAGTTTGGGTTATTCCTGCCTCGGGCAAAGGCAAACCCATCCGTGGGATTGCTTTTGCTCAAGGACCTGGGTGCACTTGGTGGATAATGCAGAAGGATGGGGAAGTCCGATGTGTACCTCAAGGGGATTTGATTTTTTGTGAGAATAGCCAATGATCTGAATTATGTGATGTTAAGTACTAATTATGGTTATAATAGTTATACTAATAATGCACAGATATACTAATAATATTATATGTCATACTAATGTTATTACAATAAGAATCACCCAGACTAACGAGGAATAACTTCAGTGAAACCAGGCGAAGCACAGTGATGATGGTACCAGAACTGACTTCAACATGAAACAATCCAACACCACATACCATCTCCATTTTTTCCTGCCCTGAAAGACTATTATGACAGATGGAGCCCGAAGTCATGGACTAAATGAACTCACCAAACGTTTTAGAGGGATGGCCCACAGACTAAGGGAATGATATCTGTGTGTGTGTGTGCATATATGTGTATATAAGAAAACAAAAGGGGTGGTGATTAATGAAAATGTATAGATAAAATATGAGACGTGAGCATGACGCAGATGGTATAGAATAAGGGGTGGATAGTGTCCTGGTTTCAGCAGGGATAGAGTTAATTTCCTTCCTAGTAGCTGGTACAGTGCTGTGTTTTGGAAAACTAGAAAGTCCTGGGCTAGTGTAAGCATTACCTAGCAACAACTAAAACATCGGTGCCTTATCAATTTTGTTCCCATCCTAAATCCAAAACACAGCACTGTACCAGCTACTAGGAAGGAAATTAACTCTATCCCTGCTGAAACCAGGACACTATCCACCCCTTATTCTATACGGTGAGCAATTGTACTGTGCATCACTTGCTTTGTGTATTATTATTATTATTATTATCATATTATTATCATTATCATTTTATTTCAATTATTAAACTGTTTTTATCTCAACCCACGAGTTTTTCTCACTTGTGTTTTTCCAGTTCTCTTCCCCATCCCACCGGGTGGGGGGGGAGTGAGCGAGCGGCTGCGTGGTGCTTAGTTGCCGACTGAGGTTAAACTATGACATGAGGGTAGTCACTCAACTCTCCCTTTTTCAGGATGAGTGCATAACTGTGACATTATCATATGAATGAAGGCAGTATCACCACCTGGTAAATGAACTAGGTAATGCAATGAAAACATCATGCCTGTGTCTCCTGTGTAATTCAGTTCTAAGAATTTGTATAATAGAGCAGCCTGAACTGCATTTTTCAGGCCATATAATATATTGGGGTGGGGAGAGCTACGTGCCCAGCTGGTTTAAATTGCTTTTTCCACCCTGTTTTCAGTTACTGTAACATTTGTAATGTTTCCTCTTCTGAGACTGCAATGACAACAGGAAGATAGCAAATTCTAATCATTCAATAGCCTCAAGAAATCAAATTGCCTAACAATCAGTCCCTCAGACAGTTTCTCAGTTAGTTCAGACAAGAGTTTTAGTTTCTTCCATCTTTGAGGAGGGTACACACATAAGCTTAATGGTGAAGACAGAAACAGAGGAATGAGACCTGTGAGTTTCCCTGTTTAATATTTAATTCCTATTTATTTATTTTATTCCTATTTATTTATTTTATTTATTCCCTATTTAATATTTAAGCAAAACCTGATAGATTCCCTTAAGAATTTTCCTTTTCAGTCATTTGACCTTTCTTACTGGAGAGAAGTTAGACCCATTCCATGTTAGAAATGTTTATTTTTTATGTCTTGCAGTGGCAATAGGTAACAAACTGATATTTTTGAAGGTTTATTCAAATTATAAAGGTATATTCTGCAAACCAGAAAACAGGTATAAAATAGTGATTTTTGTATGCATGTTTTCATTTTTTTTATATCCATAAATTGTTTCTTTTTACTTCAGGCATAAGAAATTTTGCTCTACAGGAGCTTTTGCCTTACAGAGTCTCAGGGTTGAACATCCTCTTTCAGATCATAACCTTTTTGTTTTGGAGTAACACATCTGAATTTAAGAAAACAGAGGTGCAGAAAAGAAATAAAGAGAGACCCAGAGAGTGTTACATTTCTTTTACAAGGTCATGTCAGAAGTAAAAGCTGGAAATGAAGTCAACAGTTGTGCTAGACTGTACTGGTGCTATTTTTTGTACATTTCCCTACTTGAAGAGTAGTATTTTCTTAAGACTTTGCAGCCACAATTAGACAAAGGCTATCAAATAAATAAATGTATCTTGTGATCAACATCCATGGTCATATTTGAGACATTGGACTCTTTCTGAACAAAAAAGACTTAGTGCCCTGTCACACTACCTTGCAATCAGAGTTAATTGCTGCTTTATTATTTGAGAGTGTGTCACGACCTCTCTTGCATTATAGCTTCAGACATTTGAATGGTTATAGTGCCCATTCAGTTATAAGAAGTTTAAATTCATATAATGAATAGTCAAATTTTGATCTGAGTAGAACACACCTGGAATTTTGGGATAATTAGTAATTTAAAGTTTACATTTATAAACAGTTTATGCCATGTTTTTTTCCCTCCTAATAGTGGCACCTCATATTTATTTGCAATCTTCATCAATTTATCTCAAGAAGCAGAAAGTATCATGAAAATCGTCCAACCACTGAAATTTTTCCATGCTTCTTATATGCAATACCAGTTGAAATTAGAGTTCAAAAGTCAGTGAGATAGGTGCAACAATCTTAACTGAGCATTTCCAGTTAGTCTTGGGTCCTCCTGGCCATAATGTTTTTTTATCATTTTAAATACAGGAAAAAACTAAGGGAAGACCATATCTGTGATTGTTCAACAACAGCTTTTTATAATTAGCTCCAAACACCTGATTTTTTACAGAATGCTTAAGAAGTGTATTTCTCTGTTTTTTCTTGAAAAGGACTGATGATCACACTTCTTTCTCTCCTTTTGCTTTTCAAATTGTTTTCATTATTGAGAGAATTGCAGTTTTCAAAAACAATGCAGGGACCACACAGCCTTTTCTTATAATCACATTGTTGGTTTTGGTAGTGTATGAGACAGAAATTCAGAATAAGAGTGGTAGCTGTAGGCAAGAAGCAATGATATGAAATAAATGTGTGTCTCTTTTCTGAAAAGTAAATGGTGATTGTAGTTTCTAACCTAAGGGATCTACTGACATTGTCCGAGCCTATCTGAGAGACTTACTGGAGAAATTCAGGGGAGGGTAAATGCAGCATGTTATTTGAAAAAAAAAAGAAACTGGTTAATTTAATCATTGTATATAATTTGTATTGCTTTTCAGGCTTTAATTCCATATTAAAAAAAAATATATATAAATTATGTACCTTTGTCCTCAGTTATTTCTAACCGTAAATCTAAGACCAACTTCAAGGTCCATAATAATGTTTGTATTTATTTTCACTTTAAGAAATGATACGTCATAGTTCTTAAATTTGTATCACTGATATTTTGCTTTCTTTTCATTTATAATCTTTAAATCTTCAAGAGAATATTAACTGTGAATTAGTAAGAGATACATTAGAATGTGATGTAAAAGACAAATGACAGTATTCTGAATCACTAAAAGCCCCTCTAATCCCTATTACCCGCTGAATTGCTGTGACTGAACAGCAATATACTACCACAGAAACCGTACTGACATACAACTTGGTTAATCCATTAATAATGTAGATATGTAGTTCAGATACTCATCCTTAGTGAAGTTTATAATGCTAAGTTAGGTTTATTATAAATCTGGATTTTGTTTTTTTTTTTGTTTGTTTGTTTTAATAATAATTTAATAATACATTGTTCAAATCTATGCTTACAAAAATCCAACAAAATAAACAGATAGCTTCTATTAGGAAAAATAATTTCTCATAAGACTCTGCTGCATGTTAATTTGAAGCCAGGCATTGCTATAGTTACAGTTAGGAGATTTAAGAATATATATGATTTGCCAATTTCAGTTAATAGTCTTCCCACCCACCTTCTACGTAATCCAGTCCAGAAACGGCACATTAGTTCATGACTGGTGTTCACTATGACTTTGTCTGACTTTTCTGAATGACTTTATGTAGCATAAGGAAGAATGAAGCTTAGCTCATTTCAATGTATCAAGGAAATAGTCCTAGAAGCTTTAAGAATATATATGATTTGCCAATTTCAGTTAATAGTCTTCCCACCCACCTTCTACGTAATCCAGTCCAGAAACGGCACATTAGTTCATGACTGGTGTTCACTATGACTTTGTCTGACTTTTCTGAATGACTTTATGTAGCATAAGGAAGAATGAAGCTTAGCTCATTTCAATGTATCAAGGAAATAGTCCTAGAAGGTGGGGGGGGGGGGAAAGAAAACTAAAGAAATTATAACTGTTTTTTTATTTGAAAGATGGTAGGCAAAACCAGTATGCATTTACTGATATTTGGAAGAAATATTCTTTTGTTACTGAGCAAATATTTTGAATATAGTGACGATTCAGAGGTTACAGTGCTGAATTTGAGGCAGAGGGGCATTTAAACCTGCTTTGGGAAGAGCTTTTACAGAAAACAACTGTGTGATTAGTTTTCTGCTAAAAATAATACAAATTATATATATGTATTGCTAAAATCAATACTGTAGGCATATTCACAGATTGCTATGCCTTGGGTAGTTCTTATTTACAGTCTCCTGCCACTGCATTAATTTATTATAGAATTTTATGTTTAAAACAGGATAATATTTTTAATTACTTTTATTTAAAAAAAAAACAACCACACAACCCCTTCCCCTTAAAAAAAAAAAAAATCAAAAAAGAAACCACCATAAAACCACCTTACTTCATAACTTTCAAAATGATATCTTTCAAGGGGAGGAAGAGAAGGGAAAGAAGAAAAGCCACAACTCACATTCTTGGTAAATCAAATATTTTTGAAATCCCCATATTCTGTGAAATGCACTAAATACTGTACAAAATATCACTATGAGGAGAATCTGAAGTCTTATTGATTACACTATTTGTTATTTTTGTTCTGGTGACTAGCCAGTGACACTCAGGGTTCAGCTAATCAAGCTGACTGTATGCTTCCAGAGCATATGTCTAAAGAGGGGGCTGTGGGTGTTCAACCCTGATTCTGTATTGAGATGAGACCTATGTACACATCAAAAACCTTGCCCCAGGGAATTTGAGTGGAAGGGAGGGACAGGCACTGAAGGTGGTCAGTGACTGAAAGCTGAGGTGCACAGTAGTGCACTAGTTGGTTTAGATAAAGCCTAAGAAATCCCAGGAAATCTGTGCAGTCCTCAATCTCCTGTGCTCCTATAATTTATATTTGTGTTTGGTTTTCTTGTGACTGTCCATGGCCTGGACAAGCAGGTCAAAAAAACTTGACATCACTTTAGAGTTTGCTATTCTACCCTGGAGCAAAGAGGACTTTTAAGCCATGTCTCATATTTCCCCAGCAGGTACAGAATTACTGTAGAGCTACTGACACACTCATCTGCTCAAGCTGAAAATCTGCTTACTGCAGATCCTGGAAACCATCAGGTTAGCCCTGAAGGCCTGATTCATAGGCTATTTAAGCATCTCTGAGGGTGGCTTGGGGCATAGATTTATAATTGAGTACAAGTGGTGTTTTTAGTAGATGCACATCAGTGTTAACTTCAATCTGCATTTACTTCAAAGGCCATAAATGTCTCATTAGCCTCCAATTACACTCCTGTGCCAATAAAGAAGTCATGTATGAATGTATGTGATTTCAGATCTTCTTTGGCTTCTCTTTGTGTGTTGTGTTGCCAGAAGTTGCCATTTTAAACTGAATATTTTGATTTGGATTGATTGGTTTTGATTGTTTGAGTGGGTGATGCTTCCAACTAGGAAGTTTTTGCAATAAAGTTTGTACACATTTTTCTAACACTTGAAGCAGTAAAAAAGAAAAAAAAAAGGGAAAAATACAACACTATTAGTGATAATAAATAAAGACATGACAAGTACTTTTCTTCCTGTAGACTAAGTATGTAAAGGTGTATTAAATAGCTGACTGGATACATATAGATGTGCATCAAACTGTTCTTGGTATAATATCTAAAAACATTCTAAAATGCATACAGTTTTCTATTTAAGATTAATCTCTAATTGTAATTTGTGACTCTCTGTTTACATCTTCCAGCCTTTTTAATGATGCACATAGCAAAATCATCTAGCTCATGAAAGTATAGATAGCATGTCTTCTTCCTTATCGCTTGATATTCTTACTGAAAATTATTCTGTGTAACTTTCTCTGTGTATGAATGTGTATGTATTTCATGTGTGAAACTAACCTTATGAAAATGGTAATTTCTCTAGTAATAAATCAATAAACTGAAAAGTGGGATATTTTCTGCCTAATACTGTCTTTGCAAAACAATTTTCTTCATGAGACTTCTGTTTAAAGACTTATTGTATACAGTGGTCATACATAATTTATTACTTATGTAAAATTTTTGAGAAGACCTGTTTAATAAATTATTAAAAACTTTGATTGCTTCTGTTGCCATTTAACTGACTAACAACAATAAATTTTAATAACCAGAACATGTTAAAATAAATAGTGGTTTTATTCTGACTTACCATCTTAGAATTGCTCTTTCATGGTATATACCTTGCCTGTGTTAATGCGCTTGTCACTATCTGCTGTTTGTTTATGTCTTTGTACTGGTTGGCAAAGGCTGCAGGTCTGTTATAGGTCAGGCAGCGGGGCTGAGAGAACTAGCTATATTCTGTGTTAGCCAACAGTATGTTTCTTTATGGATTCAAGATCCTTAAAATCTAAATGTCTATGTGTGCATGAATCAGAAGTGTAAGCTTTGTGTATGGTCCTGTTAAGGTACAGGGGAAAATAAAACACATTGTGTGAGTGGATTTAATACCCACAAAGCTAACTTTTGTTGGTCTTATTTCCTGGATGAGGAATCAGATGACAAATTCAGTTTCAGGTCAATAATGAATGTTTCCCTTTTCCTGTCCTTTCACCCTATTCAAAATAATGGCATATAACCACATATTTGATCCAAAGACACCCTGTAATTAGTATGGATAAATATTATTTATTAAGTCACATTTTCGACAGTTGTATATTATCTCTAGTATGTTTATCAATTGAGGATTTCCACATTCCTTCATGTTGCCATTTTTTGTTCTCTCTGTGCTGGTAATGTGTTCACTCTTGTTTATTTGTCATTCCCATTTTCTTTTTTTTGTTTTGTTTCCTCTTTTTTTCATTTGCTGTTTGCCCAGACAAGTTTTTTCTTTATCCATTTTTCATCATCTGGATCACTGTCTTTTCTTCCACCTTGTCAATTTTCTCAGTGCTTTATTCCACATTTCCTTTTCTTACATTGTTATTACAAACTTCTGCAGTGTGGGTGTCAAGGGAGTAGGATCTGTTGCTCCTCCCTGAGCACAGATTAAATCCTCAGTTGGGTATGACTGGAAAATCTGCTTTGTGCTGCATGGTCAGTGTACCAAAGTCAGGATGGGAGAGAGCATGAGGGAACAATACCCAAAATCAATTGCCTGCTGCTGACTTCTGTGATTAAAGATGGTAGCAGAACTCAGAAGGGAAGGCGGTGCTTGAGGAGGAATTTTGGGTGACCAGTAGCCAGCTGACCACTCTGAGTGCCAGGGGGCAGCTGGAGTGGGGCTGCCCCATGGGGGAGGATGAGCGAGGAACTGTGGGCACTGCAGAGCTGGCAGGGCAATACTTCCGTTAACGGGGCGTCCTCCTAAAGCACTCCATTGAGGCTGGGCTGGGGACAGGGACAGGACCCTGCCACCGCCCAACGATCATCAGGCCAGGCAGGGTGAGGAGTCAGGTCCAAGGCTGACCTGGGGACCCAGTCAGGGCAAGACCCAGGCTGGGCAGTGGTCTGGGCACAGGGACCTATCCCTGCAGCATAGCTCAGGCAGGGACTGATGGCCCCGGGCTGGGTTGAAATGGGGTTCTGTGGCCATGGGCAGGGTGGGGGCAGGTCTCAGGTGGGGCTTGGCAGGGCCTGCAAGGGCTGGTGGTGCTCTCAGACACATGCCACTTACAGCTGTTACTGATTTGTCCTTCAGAAATTACACTTAAGTTGCAAGTCCTTTGGAGGCAGCATCTGAGCCTATTATCTACGAGTGAAAATGTCAATAGAAATTTCGGTTCACCATAAATAATATATATCTGATATTTTTCTGGCCTCTGGTGTTCAGGTGTTTACAAAAATTTGCGGTACAAGTACTAAAATTAAGTCATTGAAGAATTCCAGGAGTTTTGAAAGAATGAAATATCTTTCAGATGCCTTTCCTTGTATAAAAGAATCAGCATAGATGTCTCCTGTGGTTATTTCTGGGTTGTTTGGGGTTTGGGTTTTTTTTTGTTTGGTTGGTTGGTTGGTTTTTTGGGTTTGTTTTTTTTTTTTTATTTGAAATCACTGTCAACAGTTACTTACCTTGTTTTTTTCTGCTGTTGAAAACTGATTTTATACCTTCATGAGACAGAGTCCTGACTGAAAACAGGACCTGGCAGTTCACCTACATATGTTTTATATAAGAACGTGCGTTCATCCTATCAAATGTAAAGTATCAGTATCAGTTTCCTATAACAAGAATTGTTTTAGTTGTGGAATTGTTATCTGTTGTTTTGACTTGAATAACGGGTAAAAAGGAATTCCTCCATTTCTTTGTGCAGGGAGAAGAATGTAAGTATTAACAAGTGCTGTGTGTCTATTTTTACTACTTGTAATGGTTAGCATATCTATATGAGTGACTTGTATTTCATTAAAAATTAACAGAATTGTTGTATGACTTGCCTTCTGTCTAAAAATTAAAAGGAGGAGCATGCAAGAAGGTAACGTTACATAGTTATAACACTACGTAGGTCAAAATCTGACTTTTGAGAGATTGTCTCATGCTTTTTTTTTCTTTTCAGTTTCTATTGTTCCTTTTTGTCAAACATAGAACAAAGAAAACAGATATGAAAACCAATAACTTTGTATCTAATTTTGACTAACTGTTCTCACACTTGCTTTGAACTAATGTAATGCTATTACATTAATTGGAGTTTCTGAATTAGATGGAGGTAAATTAGGTTGTCATACAGTAGAGCAGGCATACCTGTGAAAAATACTTACGTACAGAAATCGTATCATAACAAAGATTATTAAATGCAGCAAAACACTTAATGAATGTTTGTTGTTGGAGTGCAAATATGCTTGAAAGGGAGATGCTGTTTATTTAGGGCAGAAAATAGCACTTAAACATGATACCTTTCCTGAAACCAGCAATGTTTGGGCTGTGGTTTGGTTTGGAAGTATATACAGGAGCAGAAATGTTTGGTTTGCGGTATAAACTCCGACAAGTTTGTGGCTTCAATTTTCGGCTCTCGTACCTTAAGTATCTTTGGAAACACGTAGCTACCCATGGTGCCTAAAGTTCGTAAAACATTTGTGGACCTTGGCATGGAAGTAGTGTGTGAATTTAATTGTTTGGTTTGGGTTGTGGGTTTTTTTTTTTTAGATTTATGCCAATATGAATGTGTCTGTTGATTTGAATTACTTGTTTTCTCTTGGCCACAGGCTGACTGAGCGGGCTGGACTTCACTGGAAGGAGCCATTTCGCTGGGGAAGTGGAATAACTGTGGATCTCTCCCTGCGCTACTTTCTGGGAAGTGCCATGCGTTGCCAGGATTAAGCCAACGCTGAAGTCTGGGATGGGCCTTAGGGGCAAACACTCCCTTGTTTCTTCTGATGTTGGGATTTGTCTACGGCCAGTCAGCTGAGGCACCTACCACATATCAGCTTTTGGTTTTTCGCTGCCTGAACAAGGTTACGTTTTCCCTTACTTCATCTCCTTTTGACTACCTTTTTATTTTATTAGTTTTCATTTCCCTTGACTGATTAATTTTCTCCTGGCTGTGGAAAAAAGAGCCCTGCTGATGTTGATTTAAATAATGTCGAAACCAATGGGACTCCTATGGCTGCCTTTGGTCTTCACCCCAGTGTGTGTCATGCTGAATTCTAACTTCCTCCTGTGGATAACTGCACTGGCTATAAGATTTACTCTCATCGATGGCCAAGCACAATACCCGGTTGTTACCACGAATTACGGCAAAATACGTGGTTTAAGAACACCTTTGCCCAATGAGATCCTTGGTCCAGTGGAGCAGTACCTGGGTGTTCCTTATGCCTCTCCTCCAACCGGGGAAAGGCGATTTCAGCCCCCGGAGCCACCGTCATCTTGGACGGGTGTCCGCAACGCCACACAGTTTGCCGCCGTCTGCCCACAGTACCTGGATGAGAGGTCACTGCTCAATGACATGCTGCCCGTCTGGTTTACAGCCAATCTGGATACTGTGGTGACATATGTTCAAGATCAAAATGAAGACTGCTTGTATTTGAATATCTATGTGCCCACAGAGGATGGTAAGTACTCTTAAGGACCACACTGCAGCGCACTCACCAGTTCTGCACACGAGTAGTAGCCAGGTATTTAAAGCATCGTGCTCAGCTTCCTCCATGTTTTATCTGTGGAAATGGATCATGCCTCTGAACACGCATTATAAGTAATACTTTGTAGATTGAACGTGCCTTCATGAATTCTCTCTCATGTTTCTGAGTAACACCAACTGCAATTTCATTTGCAGGCAGTGGCCAGGGTACGTAAGCCAGCCTTAAGTTTACATCTGAACTACAGCTCAGCATCATTCACAAGAGAGGAAAGGGGAAATAAACATTAACCAGAAGTAACATATTTATTTTCCCATCCATGAATGGTACAAATACTGCCACATACTCATTTTTAAAGGAAAATTTCCCTAATTATTTTTTCTTTGGTTTTATCATAATACCTCTGAGCCTACTGTTAACTCTGCCTGATTTAAGTAGATAATAGACAGTTGTTATAGTAGGTCAGTCTGCAGTTTTTTCCCAGGATTTTTACCTGTGAAACTTTTCAGTCCAACTTGTTTTTCTTCGTGATTTTATTATGCAGAGCTGAACAGGTGGCCTTAAACTTTCATCTCTTTTCTGCAATCCTCTCTCAAGAGGGCTACTTTAAACCACCTTCTATAAACAAAAAGGGTGAACACAATTGGTAACACACAACTCTGAATGTTTTCATGATCTCAATCTTAAAAATTCTAGCTTTATGGCATGCAGAATGTATCTTTTGTGGTTCTGAATGGTATTGCTTCCTATAGACAAGAAGACCTGTTTTCATCAGGCCCCAAATGAGTAAAGGTTATTCTATACCATAAGGAAATAAAAAATTCTACCGGCAATTATATGTAATATGCTGCTAAAAGCCAGTTCTTTCAGCCACTTAGAATGTAGTTACCGATGCATAACGTGACAGATTTCTCCCAGATATGCAAATCCCTTCATGTTAGCTGAGGGTTTGATTTGCATAACCAAGGCATTGTTATTTCTCAGTAACCATACTCTAAATATGCAAATTTTGTACTTTGATTATTACAATCCTTCTGCCTTGATTGGCTTCTTTATTCAGAATTTCCAAGCTGTTTGCCAGCAATAAACATACCACCTTCTTTTCCTGTTCTCATGAGCTGAAGCAAAAACCTGAAAGCTAAAAATAAAGGGGTAAGGTTTGGGAATACTGGGATATCTGCAAACATAAATACTACCAAGCTACTTAAATGAAAAGTGCTCTGAAAGAAAAGCTGTGTGTATGGGGCTCTGCGTGTGCATGTGTATGCATGTGTGCGTGCCTGCGTGTAGACGAAGGAGCAGATCTTTCCACTCAGTTCTTTCCCCTTCCAGTCTCATTGCATTGCATCTCACTCCTTGGATAGCAACAAAGATAATTCTTTCCCAAATTTGTTTATGTTCTGGATTTTATCCTTCAGCTTTTAATTAGTCACTAGGGTAAGTTTGCCCTAAGAAAGCATTTCAGGTTAAGATTTTATTTGTTCTTACCGAAGGAATGTCAGCTCTGCTAACTCAGTCTTATTTTAAAGCCAGTATTAATAAATTCACATGTTCCTCCAATCTAGTAATAAAAAGTTTCATCCATTAATTAAGGAAGACAGGAAATTAGACATGGAAAAATAGATACAAATATCTAGGAAAAGAATGTTTGATATCAAATGGATAATAATAAAATACTGTGTGCTGAACGACCTATAAAATTCCTCATCTTGCATGTAATAGCTAATGGCATTTGCTGTTAGAATAAAAATAGAAAGGACTGATAAATTTAATTTTACCTGTTGTAGACCTTTTTGTACACTTAATTCCGTAAAAGTGTATGTCTTACTTGTCCTCCTGGTTTTAGATATTTTTTTTTTTACACTAAATAGCATGTAAAGGGAATACATTTGCTTTTATATATTCTCTTCAAAAAATAAACCCATGCATAAAAGTATATAGCTGAATAATGAGAGGCAAGGTTTGATGTCAGTGATGAGCTGAAGGCAAGATTGTTCCTGTACAATATGACAAGCATTTTTAAAAGGTTTCAATGGGGAATGAGAAACTTAAAAATGAATAAATGGAATACATGGTATTTTAATTGTATGCTGTATATCTTATCACTAGTTAAATATAACTCAGTGTGGCTTTTTTGGTGAGGAAAATATGCAACCTTCTGCTCAGAAAGATGATTAAGCAGAACTGACCTACAGAGCACATCTCCTAAGTTAGTGTGTCTCCAAATCATACAAAACATAAATAGCCTTAAATTGTAGTCCATACAATCTGATTAAACACATTACGCTTCATTATATGAGTCTTGGTTGGCAAAAATAAGCTACACTGATATGAAGACAGACCATGAAATTAGTTTTTGAAGCAAGATCTGAAAGTGAGTGACTTTGAGTTAAATTCACATTTTCAATTCTTTCTCAAGTACAGATTTATTTAAAAGAGCTTTGAAACTGTTTTGTGTCCAGAAGAAAAGGTGGATGGAATCATCCAAACCTAATTAATGTTCTGACTATGAAACTTAATCTGAATCATTTTATGTTATCTTTTTTTGTTTTTTATACTTTGGTGAAAAGAATTGATGAACAACTCTAATGAATTAACTGTGTTCACATGCAGTGCTTACTTTAAACCAATTCTAGTGAATAACTAATCAAAATGCAGCTCAGGTTTGGTGTTTTGTTTTGTTGGGGTGTTTTTTGCACTATATAGCATGACTGGTTTCTTATCACTTGAGTGGTTTGGTCAAAGGGAAGCAAATTTTGATCATGTACTTTGAATAAAGAATTGAAGAATAAATGCACACATGTATCATCTGATTTCAGAATTGCTTCACTGGAACTCTGCCAGCATAAACTAATGGAAATAAGAGTAGAATACAGTCCCTTTAACTGGGTAGATAAGATTAGTTATTTACAATAAAATAGTTTGAAATGTTGCTGTTTCTGTCTAAAGAAGTACACTGAAATTAAATGACACAAAATTCTATAGTTCCTTAAAATAGTTGGAGTGTCTAGGTAAAGAAATTAAAATTACCTGTTACACAGTTTATATCTGCATTGATCATAGCCTTTCTTTTGACCCATAAGATTCTGGATTTCAAATGTCAAATAGCAGCAGAATCCTGTCAGAACATTCCATGTTAAAAAGTTCCTACAAAACAAAAAGTATCTTTGTTTTTAGGAGCTTTTTTTTTCATCTTAGGTGAAAATATTATTTATGATAGAAATCAAAACACATACTTAACAGAATATTTCTGCAATTCTGTCCATGTGGATATTTATTCTTTTGCTGTTGTTCACTGGGGAAATGTTTTGTACTGATACTTTTCTTAGAGTAACACTTACATTTCAGAGAATCTAGAGTAGCTGGAGAATTTTCAGTATTTGTTTTCCTTTGCCTTTGGAAGGGAAAGAATTGTAACCACTATAGTCCATCAAGATTTTTTTTTTTTGGTCATAATAAGCATAAATAATGATGCAGTTATTTTAAAGATACACAGTACAAACAATAAAGATAAAATTTAGCAAATTGCTTTTATTTTATATGTCAAACCTATAATCATAAGAAATTACTCAGAACTGAAACAAATAAAATATAGTAAAATTATCATTTTATCCAAGTTGCTTTCTAAACATTTTGCTTGATCTTCAGAATCATTTGTGGGGGTATATGTTGTCTTGTCTGCTTTTCCAGTTACTATAAACTGTAATTTTCCACAAGAATACTTGAATGTCAGTTTTGAGGAGGTCATCTAGGGAAATGATATTGAGGACAGTCTGTTTATTATAACTTCAGTTTGAATATGGGTTTATCTACAGTGGAAATGCTAGATTGAAGAGGACACAGACTGTTAATCGGCTGTGCTTAATCCCTGGCCTTTATCATTTGAATCTGTGGATGCTGAAGGAGATTGCTAACTCCTATCATAACTGGGTAAAAAAATATAACAAAAAACAAATAGAAAAGACCCTTAATTTAGATTTCTTTCATTATAAACTTCAAAACTGTATTAATAGGAAGACAAGATTAAAAAAAAACAAAGCCAAAAACAAACAACATGAACAAATCTTTTTTTGTTTGTTTGTTTAAAACCTGCTCTGTTCAGATCAAAACAGAAAATAAAATAAAAGAGATGACTTTTTGTTGTCTTTACATTTTCAGTAGTAAGCATATATTTTTTTACTTAGTTTGGTGTATGGATAGAGGGTACATTTTACACAAGTGGGTAGCTACTCAACCACTATATATCTGTTAGGGATTAACTAATGAAGGACTTAGCATCTTCAGAGGTTTGCTCACTAAAAATGTTCTGTGAGCTCTTGTCTCATTTACGTCACAATAAATACAGCTGAAGTGACAACAAAATCTGGTAGGCCATGATACTTACTAAGGCTGAATGAGTAGGTCATGATTTTTTCGTTAGATTAGGGAAACTGAGAATATTGTTCAGGATTAGTGGTATATTTAACTGTGGGCTACCAGGAAGAAAAAAGCCTTGGGCAACAGCAAAGATATCAACAGTGTTCCTTCTCTGAGCAGTGATGTGAAGGAAAGTGTCGTGGTTTAATCTCAGTCGGCAACTAAGCACCAGAGAAAGGTACCTGCATCTTTAGACTCTGTGTCTGTTTGACTAAGAAATGAAAAACTTGAACAAAGCTGATAAAGATGGTGTACGTTAGGTGATTTCTATAGCTTGCATACTGTCCCACTTTTTCATATTAGTCAAATGTCTGCTTAGTATATAACTGAGTGTTTGCAGCCTTCTCCTTGTCATTGCTGTTGAATTACAGTGTTTGTTTAACTTGGAAAAAATCTTTTTATGAAAATTCTACTGCTAAAACTTAATTAATAAAAAATTGGGGTTTTCCCTTTTTTTGGGGTGGGAAGGGGAGAAAAAGATAGTAGAAAGATGAGTGGCATCTTTACAATTATTTGATGGCGTGGAATAAAGAAAAGTAAGTTATTCAATGGCTTCTTTATTCATATGAGGAATAAGGGTCCATACATAAAAATGGTAACATAGTGTACAAGATAGGTACAATATTGTACAACATTATTTTTGTTGAATTATGAGTAGGTGATAATAGTAATAGTAACTTTTATTTTCCAAATAAACCTGAATTTCTATAGAGTAGATTCTCCTAAACTTCATGTAGTTTCAAGTTTCAGTAGATGCATATCTGACATTCATCAGGTAATCTCAAAATTGCAATTGTTCTATTCTTTCTTCACTACTTTTGTAAATTCAAGTAGCTAATTAAGGAATCAAATTCAGGATTTATGTATATAGCTTTAAGAAATTAAGAATCCAATATCTTGTTTACATGTTTATAATTCTGATTCTTCCTCAAAATCTTTATTATGTGTTTTTTAAAGTCAATTAAAATTTGTGTAGTTGGTATAGGAATGTAGAGTTTTACTTCTGTTTTCTGAAGTATTTTTAAAAGCAAATTAATTAAATTTAGTTATATTTTAAAAATATTTTAAATCTGTTTTAAAACATATTTAGGAGTGTTTTTTCTTTAATAGATGATAATGTTTTAACAGTTTCATATTACAAATAATGTTTTTCTTTCTTCCAGTGAAGCAGAATGTAGCAAGAGTTTGTTCTGAGTTTCAAGATTTTCACAGGTTTCGTCAATGACTGGTTTATTTTTAACTTCAACCCTTTCAGTCAATTATTTTTCTTCTTTGGAAAAATACAAATTCATTATTAAAAATCTCTACTTATTTAAATTCATTTCAGCTTATACTGTACAAAAATTGTATACAATAAGACATACCCTTTTGTAAAACATGTGTACTGCTTTCCAAAGTGAGACAGATTAATAATAGATAACCATTACAATACAAAATTATAACATTGGAATTACTGCATATAATCCCAGTTGAACATACATAAACTTTTTAGCGACGGAGGGAAAATCGCTCTCCATTGTGAAGGATAAACTCCTTATTGTGTCAGAGCGCCTCAAGCCAATTCTTTCACTGTTAGTGTCCAATATATCCCCTCCTCCTAATCCAGAAATATTGCAGCATCTGTGAGAAAGAAGAAGGCATATGTCCGACTACCCTCTGCCTACCAGGATAAAGCTGTGGGTAATCCAGGCCCCTATTCTACATTCTTGCTTTTAACAGTCACAAATACCTTCTGACACCAAAGAACAGGACTCTAATCTAGATGAAATAAAGTTCTTAAATCCTTAGAGCTAAATTCAGATTTAGTTGCTGACTTCAAAATGCTGTCCTTCCCTCCCGGAGTTGCCCATTCCACAAGCACTTTACAGGATTGCACCCAAATGCCTTTTTCAGGAATTAATATGCAGTGAAGCCTAGTGAGAAGGCTCAGCATTCAATATGACATTATCTAATCTGAACAGGATTTTTGGCACAGTTTCCTAGAGACTCATCATTGCCTCTTGTTGAAAAACCTGCTAGAACAGGGGGAATGTTCTTTAAAACACGATGAATTAATGTTTCTTCCGCAACGACAAATTAATGTTATCATCCTTTTAGTCAAAGAACAGTGCCTTCGGAGATGTAGAGGCTGTGCCATTTGGCTCAGTGACGCAAAAGAATCAGTCTTTCAGTCATGTGGGTCATGAGACAGATCAGACAGGCAATTTTACTTCATTCTGCCCATTGACTTCCACTTGTCTCTTCAGGGTGTTTTGGGTTTTTTCTTGGTGTGGTTTTTTTTGTTTGTTTGTTTGTTTGTTTGTTTTTAAATGT
>NW_008825619.1:1797186-1841612 GCF_000699105.1 Pygoscelis adeliae | reverse complement strand
TCCTGCAAAACATGTTTTTTTACACTGCTGCTTTTTTTTTTTTGTCTTCCTGCTTTCTGACAAAATACAAATCAACTCGACACCTACTGACACTGAGGCAGTGCTTCTGTCCTAGGGCAGTGCAGTGGGTCCTCAGCAGACTTCTGGGTAGTGAATAGTGTGGTATATGCTCAGATCTTGGCAGTGTCATGGCTATAACATTTGTATTAGCTTTGATTTCCTATTAAGGCTTTGTGACCTCATCGATCTTCCTTCAGGTATTTTTTTGCATAGGTCACAAAGTTTTGAAAGTTACTTGTATCTTTTGGTTCAAATTTGGTTCAGCTTCCCTTAGCGCATTATTTGCAGCTTCAGACAAAACCAATGCTTGCTGAGTAGCTCAACTAACTCAGAAGGCTCATGAATCTGTCTGCATCTGTGGAAATACTTAAAGGAATTGTCCCCACATCAATGTGATAGTCGTAGGTAGTGTGTGAACCAAGCAACGATGCAATTCTGTTCTAGAAATGTTTAGGTATTTACAAAAGAGATTAACACAAATTTAAAATAAAGCAAATGCTCATCACTTGCTCCTCAGAATTCCTGACAAAAATTGTTGACAACTGAAATGAAGACAAAAATTTCTCCTGAACATAATAGCTTTTTGCACAGTACTTCGGTTTGTCATCCTTTCTAGGTGAAAGTATATCTCCAGCATTCAAATCTTTACATCAGTGCTTCTTGCTTATGATTCCAGATAAAGTTAAAATTCTCAGAATGGCATATAGTCAATTACATATGCTTACATTCTGTGATAGTATTAGTTGAATGTATTAGTTGTTATCCACATAGAAAAAAGAAAAAAAGAAAAAAAAAGAATGTTAAAGGTAGCATATTTCCTTTGTGTTTGTGATATTATCATCATCTGAGGGAATATGGATGAATTTATTTTTTTTGGGTTTTGGGGTTTTTTTAATGTGAACATTGCTCCTGGTACCCAAAAAGACAAACAATAAGAAATTATTATAAAACCATGAAAATGAACTAATGCTTACAGCTATCTGGTGCTGATGTGTTAAAAATTCATTACAGAAATGTTATAATAAAAGGAACATTTGTCTTTTACAGTTCTTGCTGTAGGCAAACTTATAGTGAAGAATAAATTTATTTGTAATGCTGAGCCAAATTCCTACACTATATATAGGGTGCCTTGCTCCAAAATGCTTATTATTGCTGGATTGGTGTTAAATGGATTTTTAATTGACAGGGTGTGACATATTTAATCTGATGGAGAGAAATTACTTTGTGATGACTCAAATGACTATCTGATTAATCACTGGTAATGTTTACAAGCCATCATAGCTGGAAATCATGGATACGTTGCCATCATAGCTAGAAATCATGGATACATTGTCTGATTTAGTAAATATGCAATAGGGCAAATGAAAACCCAATCCAAATATATACATTTCATCCTCTTACAAACAAATTAGAATTAAATTATCTTTTATATGGTACTTTTAGTGTGGCTAGGAAATTTCAAATAATAATTCTGCATTTGTAATACTGCCCCAGTGGTAATGCTTCCGCTTGCTATTCATGCTTTATTCGGCCAGCAGAGGGAGCACAAGTTACCAGCAAACTAATTTTTTCTACCTCTCGACATCGAGAGCGCCGCAAATGATGCTGGTGAATACAGTAGTAAAACATGCAAACAGGTGCTGGTTTATGCCCTTTAAACAGATAGGAAGAGAACCTATCCACCTTTCCCAAGCTGAAAATTAAAAATGTTGCAAGTGCTGGTTCTGTTTTTGTGGACTGAGGAATTTATATATGGACTAAAACCTATCCAAGCAAAACGTGCAGGAACACTGACAGACTTACGGGAAACTAATTTATTATTATAAAATAATAAAGTTTAGATGAGAAGCATACTGAGAATGCACCAGTTTGTAATTGAATAGCAAATAATACTTGCTTTGAAATTCTTACAAGGCATTCAGTGGCAGAATTGATTCCAAAGTAGAGAATTTGATCTGTTTAGTTATGGTGAGTTAGTAGAAACATTCCTATGTAAAAAAGAATAATTTTGTTCTTCTAATTTATAACCTCAACTTAGACAGAGGCAGAGTTTTTCTTTTTTCAATAGTGCCATTGACTCTCCATTTTCTGTTTTATAGTTATACAGCTGAGTCATGCAAAATGCCAAATGCGTTTTGCATCCTCTTATTTCACCAACACAAAAATGTTAAGCATGCTGAAGTTTCATCCTCACTGACAGTACAGAGTGTTTAAAGTTTTTGCTATCATCACGTTGGAATTAACGGTATAACTAAACTATATTAACTCAACCAAAGTGCCCAATTACACAAATTTTGGAGGGCTTCCCCTCCAAAATGTCTTGCTTCCAGGCATAATGTATCTGATTCAAAAGGACTGGTACGTTTATGGTCTTGCTGATTTGAGATGCTGTTATTATCAGGACTCCCTCTACCTAAACAATAGATCTTGTGCTGCCTTCAGGGAATAGATGCTGAGTTGCAATTGATGACTAGGGTGTGTCCTTGGGAGTTGGATCAAATCAGATGTTTACTGTGATGATGCGTAAAACCATCCATATGGACTAATTGCTATTCTTTGTCACTAACAATTACCTCAAAGTGTATTTAAGTCAAAGAAAATGACACAAACATTGTACAGATGAGAGCAGCTTAGTATGACAGTCTCTCAGTGGGAATATTTTAATGAAAACAGGTTGAAGAAAGAACTGAATACAAATAAATGCACTAACGTGAACATAAAAATCATGCTGCATGTTTTATTCTTTATTTTCATTATCAAGGGATTATCTATAATCTAAGTCTTATTCCTGGAACTAAACCATAGTAGATGGATTGAATAGGTAAACTTTTAACTGTAGCCATTTTCACAATAAACCGCTGAGGGACGTTCAAGCCATATTTCTTTTCTCTTTATTCAGTTTCACTATTCCTTGCAACCACTTGTTACTGACTTTTGCCATTGTCTCTTTGCTGATGTTATCAAAAGGTGTTATCCAGATATTCTTAATTGTCTTTTTTTTTTACCAAACTTACACACAAGAAGCAGCAAAAGGTGAGGAAACATTAGCTATGGCTCTTAAAAAATTTTTGGGAGGGAGACAGCTATCAAATAGGTCGACCAGAAATTTAGCTATGCAGTGGGTGTGAATGGATCAGGTGAAGAGAAAAAGCCTGATTCTCTCTCATGTCTTAGTCCTTGTGTACTGGATTCCTTCAGTGGGCCACTCAGCTATGCCTGGCAAGCTGCATTTGGGCTGTAGGGTAGTATATGAGGATCGTAATGTACTCTACAGTGGTACATTAGGGTTTTCTTTAATTTAGTTGCTGTTGTTTGTTGGTTTTGTTTTCATTTTTAGCTGAACAGCTCTTGCTTGCATTTTGGTTGTCATCATGAAATGCTAGTCCCACACCCCATTGTATAAATATGCCCAGCAAGTATTTGGGATATTGCAAGACTCAAGAGGGGGATAACGTTCAGATACTGAAAATGTCAGTTCTCTAAATGCGTACAGTGGCCTATAAAAACGCCTGGGCATCTAGGAAGCCAGTGAAAGATGTCCATCGTGTAACACCTATCTTGCTTTAGTTCAACTGGTCATTTTCATCTTTTAGCACCTTTGACAATGTGGCCTGTAATTCTTAAGATAATTTTCTATTATTCTTAAATAATTGAAGAATTTAGTAAGTAATGATAAGTTTAGAAAGTACCAGCATGTATCAGGTTTTAAAAATATTACGAAATTAATAGTTTATGCCATTTGTGAGTGCTGCTTCCAGATGTGTTATTTCTTAATATTGTATCAAACTTCTAAATGCATGCTATTTTACCATGCTTGTTTTGCATATGTAATACAGTAAGTCAGGATGCCTTAGTGTTGGGATTAACTAACTTCTTTCAAAATACAAATAAATAACTTCTGGATTTGCTTGTCTATATTAGTTTTTTTCTCTTGTGATCTTTTTCAGTCTTTGCCTCAACAGAAATGATAAGACAGTCACCATTAGTTCCTAAAAACAGATGATAAAGCAGTTATTTCTGCATTATAAGTGGAGCTAGTTTAAACCGTGTTTTTCTTCATGAGGTACTTAATGAATGTGTTATTTTACCACAAGTAACCTTTTTTTTTTTCTTCTCTCTTTTGTGACTTTTCTATTTCTTTTGTAAGCATTAGTTGGAACCACAAACACCTACTGATTTACCTTCCAGTTTCTCCATTTCTTGTGCAGATTTATTACAGATTTCTTATTTAATACAGAGATGTGAAGCACAATTGCCTGGGGTTTTGTTCCTTTTTTTTTTTTTTTAATGTACCAAAAGAACTGTATTGCTTAGATACATTGGGACTGAGGTCATCTGAGGGCATTTCCAACAGAGAGAGATGTGAGATAGTCTATCTGCTGCCTTTGTGCCTTGGTTGTCCATTTAGAAAATGAGGATAATATTGATTTTCTCTGATTAGGGTTAGAAACAACTGCAAGAAGGAAATGCCTCTGGGTGATAAAAGGCTCAAGTTACTTCCTATACACTTACAACCTGAAAGACTACATTCTTACGTCTATTTGTGTGGATAGTTTTTTCTAGGCTCTATCTTATTCCCCTCTGTGACCCATTTACTGGCAGCACATTGCATATCATTGCATTGTATTGTAACCTCTAAGAAAAACTCTGGAAGGTCCAAAGGGCAATAGATTTGGGAGCTATTGTACCATGACGATTTTAAAGAATTCAGTAAAGAGGTTTAAAACTAGGGCATCTAAAAGGTGATCTGACTCATTTACTGACAGAAGAGTGAAGCCTTGCTATCAAAGCTTACATTTAATTCTTTACTCTCAATCTTCAATCTTCACAAAATAGAGTCAGAAATGAGACAGCAGATAGAATTTTTCCAAGAGATAAAAGACATATAGGAAATAAGACTTATGCCAGAAGAGGTTCCTAAGACATTCAAATACTGAAAGATGGGAAAAACTTTGTGGTTGGATAAGACATATAAGCTGCCAGTGTAATGTATTTAAACTCAGAAGGGATCAGATAAATTACTGATGAATGGAAAAAAGCTGTTACTAATATGTGATGCATAGTTAATGGGTTTCTCTCATAAAGCTTACCAAAATCATGAAGTCAGAAATGGATTTTGGAAGAAAGTATGCTGTTTGTAAATGCAGCATAATGGCTTGGAATGTTTCTGTGAGTCCTTTAATTTTCTTCATTATCTCTCAACTAATACAGAAATTACTCCTAAGTACAATATAAAATGTTTGCTCTAGCAGATCTGCCAGCTGGCTATGACCTAGTTGGCATAACCCTTGTAGATCATTCTGAAATGAATACTTCACATGACCTATAAACACCCTCCTGAGACTCGACCTAATGGGATACGTACTTGTACTCTGGGTCCAGCACTTCAGGACCACCAGATACATTCTTTATGCATGGAACTTGTTTAATGCCCTTTTCAGTCAGCCAAGACTGTGTAGACCAAAGACCCTAACCCGTGCTGACTATTTTCACTTTCTTGTGGCTGTTAAATAACCCTTACAGGGAGCAACCAACTACTTTTGTTTTTAGAGCTTAATTCTTCGAAGACATTGTATTCTTTTTGCATGCAGCACATGTACTTTGTGTAGAACTAGAAAATGTTTTTTAGGTAACCCAAGAGGTGATTATTACTAGAAAATATCACACTTTTCCCTGGTTCCCATTTCCTTAGTACAGCATTTGGTTGTGTATTCCCTAGCTTGCTTTCTCTGATCAGTTAGCTGTAACCTTCTCTGTAAGCTTGATTTGATTTCAAAGTGTAAATGGTTCCATGGTAGACATGTTCCCTCTCTACTGGCAGGCACGTTGCTCTGTCTTCCCCACAACTAAGAATGACTGAAGAGAGTTCAGACACAATTGGGCTGTTGCAGTATAAGAGATAGCTACATGAGTTGACTATGTGCACATTCTTAGTCTATTATAAATGCCTGGACTTTTAACTTAGATGTAAAAAGCATTAATGAAGGATGCTTAAGCTAATGCATTTTATCTGATGTTTATTGTGAGTTTAAGGTACACGTACTATGAACAGCCACAGTTTATCTCATGTGTTGTAATGGTAATGATTCACACCCTGAGAATTTAAACATGCGTCAGGCCTAGTAATCAAGATTACATATGAATATGTAATTGGTAATTTTATCCTAGTCATATCTGAAGGTAATGTGAACTTCAGTTGAAAAAGAAGAAAATAGCAAGGGCTAGCACCTTATATGTTCATCAGCATAAAACAAGGGTGATTCTTCCCGCCCCCACATGACATACTGATCAAGAGAATTAACAAAGTTTTCTGTTTTCTTATCATATATATTATATTTATATATTATTGATATAATATGAATTTCATCATTTGGAAATCACAGATAGATTATACCTGTGATTTGCTATGTTCTTTGTGGAAATTTTGAGACCAGCATTTATTAGCAATATTTTAGCAACACAGAGTAACATACTCCTGCAGCCTTGATGCCACTCATATATAGCCTATGATAGTTCCTGAAGTTTATGAAGAAATAGTTTTAAGAGCCTTATGTATTGTTTTCCAAAAATATGTTGGCTTGCCTTTAGCCCAGAAAGCACATACACTCTTGTGAATTTTTCATGAACAATGAAAAAGCACTAACCTATTTTGCTTTGAAAATTACTTTCATATTTGATTGATATTTTCTGCAAAATTACCTGTATACTCTGATAATTTGCATTACACTTCAGCACTCCCTATTGTGCAATAGGGTAGCAGAGATAAGCTGTCAGGTAAGAGAGCTAAGGACAAACTACATTTTTACTGAAAAGTTACACTTCATAGCTAAAGTTGCTGGCCACAGAAATGAGTAAAGAAAAATAAAGTGTTCCTTTATTCTCTGAAGAAGGCTGTCAGTGCTGTAGCTTGGAGGAAATTAATTTAAGGAAGCTGGTAGACCTCTCAATTCTCCCCTGAAAGGGAAACTTCTATTGAGTGCAGCCCTTATGATTTTAGGGGGGAGTTGTATGCTCTGTTAGATGAAATATAAGCACTGTATTTGTTTTCTTAAGTTCAGCAGACAGTAGGTTGGATCTTGCCCAGTCTGCTGTCAGAACACCTATTAAAGGAATATCTGATAGCAGCCAAGTCACTCAGCAAATACTTGGGCTTAACAATGGAGAAAGCCTAGTACCTTTGGGGAGAAATCCAAAGGTCTAGCAAAGTGGGGAACTGTTAACAGTTAGCAAATGGCCATGACAATACATTTCTCTAGTTTGGACCTCACTGAGCAGGACTGACTTGCTAGACAAGGTTGCTGAACGAGGAAGCAGCAGCAACCACCAAAAAAAGTAATTTTTACAGTCACTGGGAAGGCCTGGCCCAAATTCCTGCCAGACCAAAGAATACACAGGGAGCATCATTCATCCTCTCTGGTGAGACTGGGCCATGGAAAAGTAGATTTAAGCTGATAAAAGAAGTCTACATTTTCCCAGAAATAACAGTACAGATACCAAAGGATAAATGGTTAAAAAAAGTTATGATGGGATACAGACATTTCATTATGACCTTTCCTACTTTTTTTTTCCTAAATAGCACAGCATCTTCACTATTTCTTAGCTATGCTCCTCCTAGTATATCTGTCTTCTGCAAATAAGGTACTTCTCTACATCAACACTTAGCTTTTTATTTTCTCCTTTTGGACTTTTATTCACACGTCTGAATAGGCATATTTGGTAGTTCTTTTTCATCTTTTAGTGTAGGCCAAAAGCAATCCTTTGTTTAGTCATAAGTGTATTTGTGTTTTCTGGAAGAGTCCTAATCTATACTATGATTATATTGAGATGGGTTTTCTTCTCAGGGGTTTATTATTTTATTCTCAGGGTTTTACCTGCACAGAGACTAGTTTTGGAGCCAGCTGTATGATAGGCCAACATTGGCTTGTAAAGAATTTGTGTCATACTTTAAAAGTTTAATTATACTGCAATAAGTGGAAATGAGGTCCAGGCATTTTTTTGTATTACATCAAATGTATTTGTTTCAAGAGAAGTTAAAATGGGCTTTTGCATAAACAAACTCTTAGTATCTAATCTATCCCACGTGTGTATATATACATATGTGTGTTTATGTATATATACACACATATATACACACACATATAAATAAAATCTATTACTTTTGCCAAATTTCTTCTTATATAATCCATTTTTTAATAATCTGAGATGAAATGTCTTAGTTGAAGGTGCAACCTGATCCCTTTTAAGGGCTGATGAGAGATTTCCATCTCAGAGAAAATAATTACTTTTATTCATGAAATCTAAGTAGTTCGAGGGAACCTATTTCCATTTGCATTTGAATGTGTTAATTTTGCAGTTATTAATAAGCATTTATTGCCCGGGTAATTAGAAACTTCTCATGTTCTACAGTCTTAAGCTTCTTGCATATTCTGTCTCTTGAATTTTTCATACTCATGCCTCTGCAGCTGTGATATTACCCAGGATGTACTCCTAGTCGTTTCTTTTGTTTGATTGCTTTCCTTCATTGATACGTTATATGAACTTTATTATAGAAATGTTAGTAGTTCCTGGAGTTTTAAAAAGCTTTTTGTTACATCTTTGCTATCTTGTGGACTTCTTTTTCCTCAATTCAGTAGTTTCTTTTCCAGTATTTCTGATTGGAGCATTTGAAAATAATAGTGCTCTACTTTGTTGCACACAATGGCTGCCTGCCTATCTGTTGCACATCAGTAGCCACCTAGTCATCCTTTTCTTTCCTGTTTGTAACTATCCAGATGGACGTTCCTCTTTAAAGAAAAAAACCAAAACAAACGTATCAAGGTTTTTGCATCATCACTTGTAATTGCCTACTTGCCTATTGCACAATTACAGCACTGCATTCACTGGAGGTTTGGGTATCAGCCTGTGTGCTTGAGAATTCACTGGGCTGCAAAAGAAACACAAACTTGTGCCCTTACAAAACTGATAACTTCCTTAATTAACATTAATTATCTTAGTAATTCTTTGTTTCTTTCTTTTACCCCCATTTCTTCAAGCACGGGCATGTAAGTAACTGGAAATAAGTATTTGGAAATAAAATGTAAAAGTGTCATTTTACTGTTTCAAGTATCTTGACTCTAAGAAAGAAACTCCACTCTTTGATCTGACTCAGTACAGTCATACTTATGTTCTTTTGTACCCATCCTGTAGATTAATAGAATATTTCTGTCTTTAGAGCTGTCAGCATAGCACATTCATTAGAAATAAATAGGTTTAAATCTTTTAAGTTAGCAGACTAACAGCCTCAAAGCCTGCAGAGCAGCATCCAAGTTGTATGGCAGTTTAGCTGGCTTTTAGGAAGGATTTTCTATAATTTAATTTATGCTGTCATTTTTTAATGAACTCTTCAATTTGCTGTATTTGGATATAAATAAAATTTCCTTTTTCACTCCTCCCCCCAATTATTTTTTGCTTAAACAACCACAGAGCATATAATGCTGGTTCTGATCATTTTTGTTGACAATGGTAGGTCTAAAAGTAGCTTCACAATAAGTAGAATAAACTCCAGGTAGGAAATCCTTGTTTTAAGCATATACATTGCCAATAATTAGTATATTCCAATAATTAGTATATTAGTAACCATGTGACTTGTCAGATTTATGTTCCAATTTGATATACTTGGAAGCTATTGCATTTTTTTAAACATTATTATTCTTTTTTTCTTTTTCTATTCATCATTATTTTAGTATCTTATTATTGTGAACTGCAATAACATTTCAGTTGGTATTTTCAATCTAAATATTTTTTAGGACACTGATAGATCTCACATTTTTAAAAATTATGTAAGACTGAAGAATGCAGAAAAGGGCTACTTAAAAGCCAGAGACAATGCCTCACAGCAAAAGATTTAAAGGACTCAGTCTGTTTAGCTTACCAAAAAGAAGATTGCAAGTGTCTTGATTACAGTGTTTAAGTACCTTAACAGGGAAAAAATAGCAAGTACTAAGAGACTCTTTAATGTAACAGAAAAGGCATAACAAGAACCAAGGGCTGAGATTTTGAAGTGAGACTACTTCAAATACTTCAAGCATCCCAATTTTGTTTATTTAATTTAATTTTATTTTATTTATTTTATTTTATTTTATATTTTTTATCAGTAATGGCAATTTAATCTTGTAACAAAATCCTAACGAAAGTGAAAGGTTATTATTGCTATCAGGAATGTATCCATCTATGGTGTGCATTAGTGTAATGCAAGTCATTGGGCTCACAGGGTTTCATAATATAAAATATAATAATAGAGACTTTATTAATATGTTAAATATTTAAATATGTTAAATATTTATTAATATATTAAATAATTAAAGTTATTTTTTACTTTAAAAGCACATTTTTAGTATCTTTGTTTTCAATGATTCAGAAAATACTTGTTAGATGGCTAGCATCACCTTCCCATTACCAGTCTGGCTACACAATTTATTCCTATCAGGAAGTTTTCATTTGGGCTGTGGGAAGCGTGTGTGGGACTGCACAAGTGGCATTTGGCAGGCTCAAAGGGGAGTGTCAGAGGAGAAATCTACCTGTGACCATACATTATTGTTGTTGTTGTTGTTGTTGTTGTTGCTGTGTCCACTCAGCTTCATTTCTTGGAAAAACATGCAATGTGCATGCGTGGAATTAATTGAAATTAATTATGTCAGAGTAGAAGAAAATGCAATGTTCTACAGAGTGAAGTTTTATTCTGTGCTAAGACCATATTGTTTGAAAGCAAATCAAATAAATCCTGTCTAATGACTTAATGACTTAACAGTATCTTTCTTCTAAACCTCCTCTGACACTGTCAAATTCTTCCTCAAGTCTTCTATTTTTTTCTGTCTTGCCACTTTTAAGATTGAATCTCTTTCTTGACACCTTTGTTGGAATGCAAGTAAACTTCACTGCACTCAGTTCTCACTGGATTTCTCATTAAATCCTGTTGGTTTTTTTTTTAAGTACTAAATAAATAAGACTTTCTTTCTTCCCTAGCAATTTTCACTGCGCAAGTTTTATGCTTTACTCCAACCTAGTACAAATAAATATTTAATGCACTTTCACCCTTCCATTGTGTGGATAGTATTGTTTCTTTGCTGTCAACAGCTTTTGTGTGGGCCACGAATGCTAAACTGAGTGAGCAAAACACTACTACCACTGTGTATAATAAGAAAAACATAAAAGCAAAAGAAAATCACAAAAAGGTTTTCATAATGTAAGTTAGAACTAGCTTTTAAATTGGTCCTGTGGAATCACCATATCTTAATTTGTATATATTAACAGATGAAATTCATAAGAACAGAGAACTGTGCCTTTTCCCTGTCCCTGCCCTGCCCTCTCTGGTATTTAGTGTTATGAGAGCACTTACATAATAATAATAAATAATAATAATTTGGATACAAAAAAATTAATACTTGTTTCTTAGGCATTTCTACCTTTGGTCTCCTATTCAATTCCGCTGACTCCTTGCCTTTCACAATATTCCTAGATCTTTCCATGTCCCATGTGGCAATTCAAGGCAGCAAGAGGTGGCATAATTTTGGGCAGTCCCGCCTTACACACCAGCTGGGCTGGATTGGTGAATATGGTCAAGCTGGTTGGGCTGCTAATTGATGCAGTAGAGCAGGTAGAGTTCCGGAATTGATCCTTGCTTTCCTCAGAGGAAACATTAGTTTGGATCTCTGCTATTCAGACTGCAGATGTTTTTTACGAAACTTTTAGCAAAACAAAGCATTGAAATTGAAGCTGAAATTAATTAACAGTGTAATTATTTGTAGAGAAGGACAGACATAATTCCAGGAGGCTCATTGGCCTATGAAAACAAGTGAAAAATGTAATTGCAAAATAAATCTTACAGTCTTCCTCAGAAAAATTCTAGACCAGCTACACGTATGGCAGTCACAAAAATGAAGACCTTCCATCCTGGTTGTCATGGGATGTTTCAAACCAATTTGTGTCATTAATAAGCTTGATAAAAGAGTTGTTATTTGTAAAGAACAACATATGTACTCTAGTATAAAAAAATACCAGGAAATTGTCAATATGCTTGGAATACAGGGTAATATCGGTTAGCACTAATAACTAACAGAGAGCAGCAAAACTTCTATGGACCAAATTTACTGTTTGCCTCTGAAGTAGGAACAGCAGTATCATATGCATAACAACATTAGATATAGAATAGAGCCAAAAAGACTCTTGCTTTCTCTTCTAGAACTTCAATTAAAGCAGCAGAGTAAAATATTTTTCATAGAAAAGAGTTTTAATGGTGTAATTAGAATAATAAAATAGTTCATGACTTTCTGTATGAGAAATCTACTGTGATCTAAGGATAAATCCTTGTTAAATTTTGGCTTGAAAGTTTGTTTACCATTACCAATTTTGGTATAAAGGTATGAAATAACTAGTATTTTCTTATTATTATGTTCTGAACCAAACTGAACACAGCAATAATCCTAATGATGTAACTATATGTCAGGTGCTTTGGAAAATTCATTTTAGCTACATTGCATTTTCAGAGATAGTTCTTTTTGTAGCAGGTACCCAGTATTACAAAAAGAAAAAAACCACCAAAACCCAAAAAAACAAAACACTGTGGGGGTACCAGCTTCCTTCAAAGCTTGTCAGGATGGTAACTTTGTACAAATATTGAACTCAAACATTACAGGTATTTCCGCAGAAATGAATGCTAGTCAAAGCTGGATGAAGCAGGGCACTGGATTTGTAAGAGGGTATACTGAAGGTGTGTCCTTCATGCTTACGTGGCACCCTTCCCTGTTGTTTCATTGTACCTCTCTAAGTGGATGCAGAATTTGGCTTTTTGTTGTTACCCAAGAGTATATATCGGAAAGTCTGAGATTTCCTCAGACTTTTCAACATTAGAAATTAAGGACATGTGAGACCCCACATGAAGCCTGCACATGAAGTCCTAAATACAGTCAGCTGTGGTGGGAAGCTTCATGACAGCGGACGTGGTTGTTGCAAGTGTGGGTGTGTAGTTCAGGGCAGGAGCCAGTGAACGTGCACCCCAGGAGTGAGCCTTTCACCACGGACCACACTGCAGATTCATTTCCTAGGTACAGCTCGGCGGCAGTGGTGTGTGAAGTTATAATTACAGCAAGGGATTGTGAGGCCAGGATGATTGTCACTGAGAATTATCAAAAGGGCATGGCATTTGGGACTTCACTGGTCTGAAGTTGTCTGAAAATAATACAGATAAATAAATGGTATGTTTACTCTGAGGAATGGAAATAGAACGGTACAGATGAGGTGAATTCAAATTCATTAGCTTATATTTTGGTGGTGTGTTTTCAGTCATGTAGAACTATTTTAGCTGAGTTTGAACAACTATATATATATATTTTTTTTTTACCTTTGAAGACAGTTCAAATAAAAGGCTACCTAAAGTAGAGTTTATCAATTTTTATTTGGAAATCTAAATTGTAGTGAAAGTTTAGGCTTCTGAACTGTATTTGTCTATGACTAAATTTATGTAATAATGCAGCTTGTTTTTAGAAGGGAAAGACAGGAACTAATCTGCTTTAATTTGAATTTTTCTTGTTCACAATAATTACAAAAATAATATTTCATTTAATGAAATAAACCAAATGATAACTTAATTTCTTGTAAATAGTAATAATTCACTTTGGCAGTATTGGAGAGACATTAGAAACAGATTACTCTGTGTGCAGGTATTAATTTAAACTGGTGCTACATTTACTTCAGTTGTACCTGACAAATAAAGCCATTATTGTACCACTGTATTGTTTCATTAAATTGTAACAAAAATTGTACATTTGTAATGCTGTAATAAAAATGATTTTTCTCCTGTAATTTTTTTTTTCCCTTATGTAAACATAGCTGTTTGATAGTACCAAATTCCTGGTAAATATTCAAAGCAGTTGCCATCAAAAAGAAAAGGATCTGTTTGTTAATTGGAGAATATAGATGTCTTAATTTTGTTTAAAGAGGCTGCTGTAATAATCATGTGAAATTATATGTGTGTGTGTATATATATATATAAAGCAGCCCTTAGAAATACAAGGTGTTTCAGAGAATTAATATAATACAGATGAGGTTCAGCTACTAGAGGTAAAACCTTGGGAGAATGTTGTCACTATAAAGTACAATACTGTTTTGAATATTCCTATGCTTACCCTAAGCTTACCCCAAATAAACCTATATATCTACAATGTGCAATGCTGTGTGAGGAACATAATGAGTTGGTCCACATAAACTTAAGTGTTCTTGCCACTTACCAGAGCTAATTTGCTTGAGTAGGAAGAATGTGATATAGTTTTTCTGCTTCTAGTTGCCAATAAGCCTGTTTGGTGCCAGCTCAGGGATCTCTGCACACTGCTACTTCACACGTTGCAGACAATCTCTTAGGGACTCATTAAAGCCATTCTGTTTTCCCCCATATTTGAAACTTCTGTGTTGCCTGGATTATATATTTATTAATGTAACCTTCTTTATTTTACAAGTATGTTACTCTTCTGAAAGCTAATCTGCATTTTGGTATTACATTTCAAAGGGTTTTTTTCAGTTTTTTATCTAGTCAATGTAATCTGCAGGGTTGGGTTTTTTTTTCTTGAAGTAATAGGCTGGACAGTACAAACTGTGTTTACAAGAGAATTGTAGATACACATTTTAGAACTAAACTACTTAGTGAGGGCTCATAAATCCTGCCTATCACTGGTGGCATAAATTGCTTCCTGGAGAGGCTTCCTCTCTCTAGTGCCTGCTAAGGGTCAGGTTTTTTTCTTTTTTTAGAAGCCTAAGTTAGGTTTTGAAAGTCAAAATTTTTGCACCCTCTAAGTATATGTAGATAACTAGGGCTTAGTTCTCTGCTCCCTAGTTCTCTGTTCTTTTTCTAGTATTAACAGTAAGTATTTACTTCTGTGAGTAATTACATTGATTTCAGGCTATTCCTAGTCATTTAACATGTAGTATATGGAAAGAGAGCAGAAATCTCACTTTGAGTTTGATTAGAATTAAACCATCTTCACAAAGACAGTGTCATTGATGTGTGTACGAAAAAAACTACAAAACAGTTAAGGATGTTGAATCTGGAGCTTGGACTTGGAGCTACTCCTAGTTGTCACCTTTGTTACATTAGCTATAAACTGGAGAAACCAAACATAACTTCCTTAACTGGGGATTGACATGTATCACAAGATCTACAAGATCTAACAATACGCAGTTTACTTTTTCTGAGCAAATTTAAACCTTACATCTGGATTTTGGTCAGAAGCTGTATAGCTGTTCAGGATGCTTTGCAAAAATAATGAAAATGTCATTATGTATGCTCTGTGTGTTATTTTAATTAATCTATTTCTTTACTGATATTCTTATTTTCTTCTCATGAAATTAATATTTTGCAGGTTTCCAGTTCATTTGAATGAGTAGTTTATGTACTCGTGCATGGATTTCTGACTTTTGTTGCTCTCCGACTCTTTCTGATGCTTTTGAACGTAATATAAAGCATGAAAATATTCCGCTATGGCCATTTATTCTGAAATTTGCTCAAATAGTTACCTTTCTTGTTCCTCTAGTGTTTCTGATAGGTTATTGGTTTCCTGTTCAATTCCTGCCCCCCAGGCAATACAACTACTTTATACGATATTAGATGTAGCCAGGTTATTCAATCATGTGTGTCACGTATGGACTTCGATTAAGTTGTCCTGGATTTTCAAAAGTAAACTCGACAGCAGTTTTTGGCCCATAGCCATCACACGGTTTCCAGAATGAATTCCCAAGGGAGCAGGATTGAAGCTAGTGCCTTGCAGTGTGGTCTGAGGCAACTAGGCAATAAAGGGAGATAGTCAAGAAGAACAAGCATTTCTTTCTTTGAACACCACATCGGGGAGTAATAAAGGTCTCATCAGAGGTTTCACATAAATATGGTTTATTTTTTTATTACCTGAGTTGTTAATTAAGCTCCTGTTGGTAGGACTTGCTGTGTGCTTTCCACGCATTCTCTTCCAGTCATGTATGGCAACTTTGGAAAGGGGTTTTAATGCTGGAACTGTTAAGGGTAACTTATATGAGCAACATGGTGTAACTTGTATGGATTTTTGGGACCATGTTCTGCTGTTAAAACAGCTTCTTCAAAATTCAGTCCCTAGAAAATAATTTCTATTTATCTATAGGTATCCCATTTATTTGGATGGACTAACAGAAGTAAGAAGTTAGCAGCACAAGATGTGCAGTTTCTTCTTGTAGAAATTTAGTATTTTTATTTCTCTTTTAAACTGCAGGTGGACTTGAGCTTATAGTTCTCTGTTAAACTCATGCTTTCCTTTGTATCGTTTCCAGGTTTCCAATTGCAATATGTGTATAAGCAATGGAACAAGCAGTGCCTGGACATACTTATGGTTTGTCATTCTAACAATGTTTTTAGAATAAATATGACAGTCACCCTAACAGGTCTTATGTCAAAGCTCACATTATGCTTGGTTGTACTGAGGGTAAAGCAAGGACCAAAAATAAATAACCTATTTGCCTGTCTGCTACCTGTTGACCCTATTAGAACTTTTACGATCCACAAGCATACACTCATGTGCATATACAATAGAATCCATTTCAGAAAAGAGAAGCTGCTAAATTTAATGGGGGCTGAGGAGGCAGGATTTTAATGTACTAACTTCGTCCTTTGCTAGTTCATTTTTCCTAAGCTGCCGAAGGCCTACTTTTCCCCTGATATTGTCTTATTACAGCAAATGGATATGATAAAATAGTCTGCATCTTACTCCATCTACACAAAATAATAATGATATTTTATGTGGAAACAGACATATTGTTTCATAATGTTAATGAATGTGATCTGTGCCTATCCTGAAGTCAGTAGTTGTTTTTGCCGCTTATATGAAGATGCATTTCTACAAGTGCAATAAATAGTAAGATTGTCATATTTAAAATAGGGATCAGGACTTCAGTATTACAACAGTGAAAATACTGACAATGTAATGACTTAGGATAAATCATTTTCAGTGTTCTATTCAGACTACCTGAGGTAAAAAGAGTATATCTACAGCATTCAAGATCGTAAATCATGTTATGCAATAAAATTTGTGGTGGGGTCAAAACTCTATGAGACTGGAACCTAATAAAGGCATTATTAGGTTCCACATGGCCCTGCTGTATCTCAACTAGTTATTTACTTCATTTTAAATTTTAAATAAATTTGACATTGTGGTTAGTTTGCAAATATGTGAATGCGACTATAAACAAATATCTGTGAAGCTGTACATCAATAAAAAAAAGAATACACTTATCTGCTCAGAATTGATTTTCTTATGCCAGGGTACATTTTTGCAACTTCTGCATCATGGAGTCTACTCTCAGTCTATATATTCCACCTGTTTTTTCCATTGCAAATGTGAAATATGATGCCACAAACTTCATAAACCAAGGCACTGTTTTGCCAATGACTCCTCTTGTGGGTGACAAACTGCTGAAGTTTTCATTCTGCTAGACTCTATTTATTCCTCATTAACAGAAGCCCAATTATTATAACTTAGCTTGTCATGTCATGAATCCTTGCTGCTTGGGTGCAGGAAGGACATAGTACGTTTCACTAAGGTGGTAGAAGGTTCCAGAATACATTGTCCTACTAATTATAAGGAAATGTAGATGTTTTAGCATAAGCCTTAGAGCAAGTTAATCCATAAACCTAAATTTTCCTTTAAAGGCTTTACATAATCTACAAAGGAAGACTTTTCAGCTTACTTAATGTTTATGGGATTCTGACCTGATTCAGAGTTTAGCATTCTTGCTTTAGAAAAGAATGAGCCTTCGCTGGAGTCAATGATATGAATAATTATTTATGGCTAGGTTGTGCCTTTAGGCAAAGCCTTGAGTGAAAGATGATGCATAATTAGCATTGTCCCAGAAGGAGCCCTGGAAGGTATAGTGCCTTAGGGACAACCTTCAAGCTCAGTCCACTTTTTCTTCCCTTCTCGCTTCAGGGATTCAGTTATTTTAACACAGCAGAGTTAAAAATTGATTGCTGTTCAAACACAGCATCTAAAGATTGTATTCTCCATGTAAACCTACCCATATTAATACAGTTACTCTGCCTGCACCACTGTACTTATATTACTTTTTTTTTTCCTTTAGAATGTGTCATTTAAGATGTAACCCTTTACTCTTAATCTACTTTCAGTAAAACTGACTCCACATTGACCTGATTTCAGAGGAGCTATATGCCTGATACGTATATAGACTTTTCTGAAGTACCAGAATCAAGACCCCATTCCAGAAATGTGTTTGTCTTTCTTTTGTCAATCATAGTTAGTCAGTTTGACTGTGTTGTGATTTGATTCCAGGCATTTCATTAGTATTTTTTTAAGATAGGGGTTTTTGATTTGATTTATGTATAGCATGTCTTGTCATTAAAGGAGAAGGACTAGGAAGAATATGAATAGAAATCAGATTAAATACTTCTTTTGCAACTTGGAGTCACATATTTTGAGATCAGCTGTACTGAGTGTCTTGAGACTTGTCATTTGTTGGCGTCTACTCTTTTATCAATTGTAGCTCCTGCTTCCTGATGACATAATACCACTCTGCTTTCCGACTCCATTCTTAGAGATTGAATTAGTGTTTATCTTTCTCCAGCAAATTCTTAATCCTTCCTTCTCTGCTAATGACTTCTCACCTGCTTAAATATTTCAGAGAAATGGATACATCCTTCTCCTACTGCAGCTGTACCAGCAAACAAAGTCACTGTTGTCACCCTCCAAGATAGCAATTGCTGCCTCTGCTAGTGAAGCTACTCAGATGATCATCACCTAACCCATTTCAGTCAGAGTGTTTTAGCTTAATCAGTTTAAATAGTTGTTCTTTGTTAACTTGACACATTTTTGTCTGAGATGAGCTCTGGAGAAATCATATGTGCAGTTGAATTAGCTTCTAGCAAGAAGACAGATGTCAGAAGGTGCAGAAAGGGTGGGATTTAGTCACGAAATGGTAAATGCTTTCGCGACTATAGCTGCCAATGGAAGAGGATACATATTCACATCTAAATTGAAGACCAACCTTAAAAAAATATTCCATTTTCAATCAGTTCTTCAAGACAAAGTGATATTATCTGTTGGTGCGTGTGTGTGTGTTTGTGGAAGCTATGAGCAAAATGTGCAAGGTGGAGACCAGAGTAGAAAATCAGCAAGACTGTATAGACCCTCTGTGTATACCTTTTGCAAAGATAGACAGAATGAGAGAAACATTAACTGAACATAAAAACAACAGTGAAAATGCAGTGTGTTCAGTAGATTAGATGTAATTTATGCTCAGATCTGGCAGCAGAAAAAGCAAGAGCATACTGGCATATGACATCAGACTCTCCTTACCAGTTTTTTTGCATCCTACACTAATGGCCATTTCTCCATCTAAACTCGAGTATTAAGGAGTATGGAATTAATAAAAAAGTTAATGGTTTTGTGAATACGCTGTTCATCTCTCCTACGTTTAAACATTTAGAAAAAAGAGTGCTTCCCAAGGGATAGCATGGCAAAACAAAGTGGGAAATAACAAACTTACTATGGTCTATGACAGGGCAAAGCTACAACCATACATTCAAATAGCTATCACATTTTCAAACAGAAGATATCTGGAAAAATTGCCCATAGCTAAATCCAAATGCTTCTGCTCAAGCACTAGTGACTGGCATCAGGGCTAGACAAAGAAAAGAAAAGAAGGGGCAAGGTGAGACAGATTAGGTTTGCTTGGTTTTAATCTTATCAATTAGGCAAACGATTACAGTTGGTGTGCAATATTTGGTTCTAATCACAGTTGCTGCTGCTGCCTCAGCTATCTGAATACCCTGCTGGGCACCAGCTCCGCCATCAACCACAGTTTAGCTGCTATAGATTCCAGCACGTGCATTGGAGACACTGGCGATGAGGCTGTTCTGATACCTTCAGCAGCCGGCTGCTGCATGGACATAATTTCTTCACCTAAAGCCAAAGCCTGGTTTGGTAGTACAAGAGCATTACACCCATGACATACAGAAAAAGCTTACCCTAAAGCTCTACCTTAAAGTTCTATTTAACACATTACATTAAAAAAAAAACCCTCTGACTGAACAGAAAGATGTATTTTATCCTTAAAAAGAAAACATGCTTATAGTGAGAGTGAAGCACCTGATATTTCTCCCCTGATTTACTTGCTCCTCAGTTTACTATATAATATATTCATGTGTGTGGCTTTTCATATCATCATCAGACCAAGCCTATCTGCATGTTCTACACATTTGTTTTATATATTTAGAATAATTTTAGTTCTATTTGCCTTCCTTCTTTTTCTTAAAACAAGAAAATTTCTATTCATGAACAACCAGAAATACTATAGAAATACAATAATTTTAATTAACACAACCAAACCTCTCTTGGCCACGGTGATCATGTGGACAAGCCGAAAAAGTGCTGACTGAATGCGATGTGTGCATTGCATTGCGACGGGTTACATCACTAGTCGTAACATGATGTAACCCAACGCAGCATGATGTAAGCGTCGTGATACATTGGAGAGTTAAAGAAACATCAGCATTCCCTTGTGTCCCTCTGCCCCTTTCCAGGAATGTGCTGTCATTCTTCGTCTAGTAATTAATAACCCATCCCCGTTGCCAGTCTGTGAATGCCCATGTCTTATTCTTACTTATATTAATAGTCTCCCTTCTAATTATGGGCAATGCAACCTCAATCCTTAAAAGACAGATGTTAGTTATTTTTCTATGTATATATAAGTACAGTTGCTCTCTGTCAGTTATCATAGATTTCTGAAGAAAATAAAAAAAAAAATCTTGCTATGTTTAATAATGTTTCACAGATCTGAAGGGTACAAACATTTATTCCACTTTTTTAATTGTGTAGCTAAATCCACAGACTTGAAATACTTTTGATTTGCATTGCCAGTTGCATGTGGGAAGGAGTGCCAGGCTCCCAGCTTTTTTTTTTGTTTTTTATTGCAACTTGATGCATTTTTTACAATGCCATTGCAGCTCTGAATCAGTTCAGCCTGTCTTCTGTGTGGATGTTAGGGTGATTTGCCTTGTGCTTCCTATAGCCGTTGCTTCTTTCAGGACAAATCTTTGTGTATTCCTTTTATTACTGTGTCCATTCTGAAAGTAAGTTAGCAGGCACATACTTACACTGCAAATTTGAATTAACCTTAGAAACTAAGATGCACTTCTTTTGTGCACGTGTGTATAAGTATTTGTGTGCTTGGCTTTTATGTTTTGAGAAAGACTTTTAAGACAACTGTGAAACATGCATAATTTTCTAAAGATTAACAGAGGCCCACACTTTATCCCCTAACAAAATAGTATTTCTTTTATGATGCTAAAGTTGGAAGACAATATGATCAAATAGCACAGTGAGTTTTAAGGGCGGAATAAAAACAAAACCACAAAAAAAAAATTTCAGGAAACTTTATTCTATGATTCTATAATTCCAGGTGAGGACTAGGGACAGTAACAAGTCCTGTCTTCGATCCTAATATCACTGTAGGACCTGCTTTTGATTTCACTGCTGTCACATCTTGAATAACTATGTTGTTAAAAAAGTCAATTTAGTCCATGACACCATTAAAAACTGAAGTTGAAAGTGGTGTGTGAGACCGCACCAAAAATTTTTATCCTGTTCCTTTCTCTCAAACTGGCAGCTCTCTCATGCATCGGGGTAGGGAATCCTGATGGTGCAAGAGACTCCTGTCTCAACTAAACTTCACTGGAATTTTCTTCCCAGATGGTTTTGTGGCTGATCTATGCTGTGAAACACACAATTCATGATCTCTGCCCTGTAAGCTTAATTTTGAACATAAAGCAGTCCTGCTTATCTCAATAAAATTAGACATAACTGTCTGTTTTGTCTTTTGTTGAGTTGTTGGTGTCAGTTATGTGGTGTAACATGCTTAAAAGTTAATACAAAATGCTAATAAATGTATAATATTTCTGTGCATTATGACTTCATTGCTTTTTTTAAGTATCTACCATTGTTGAACTGTTGAAGATTAATAGCTTTTAAATATATTCCATTATTTAGAAGAATTTCACACTCCTTGTATTGACAGAAAAGTTGTCTCACTTCATGCATGCTATAAGTGAACAATGCAATAATGGCATTCCTTCTATTTTTCTGTTCTTTAGATGTAATTGAGGGTTCTAATTGAATCTCTTTTCATACAAAACCATTTTTGTCTTCCAGCAATATAGAGTACTGATGGAAGAATTTCTATTTTTGCTATGTTTTGTGTGAAAATGAAACTGGATGTGAATGCATCATTCCTGATAAGACCTGCCATACCTGGTTATTATACATTAATGTACAAAATTGCTGTATTTTCAGAATTACCTTATGCTATGCTTTGACATTCTGAGTGTTGTATTTGGCAATTTTTTTAAGGTTCTTATTGCTATGACTAGAGTAATACCCAAGCCTTTTTCTTTGGAAGTTATGGATAACTTGGAATCTAACAATTGCGTATCTCGCTCAAGTTATTGTTTCGACTGTGCATGACTATTAGTTTTCAAACATACTACTGTATAGGTACCTCCATCTCTGTGCTAAGCTTACTTCTTATTCAGAGAGAAGAGAGAGAAAAAAGCACACCTTGTTTGCAAGTCATCTTAACCTGTGGCAGACATTCTTTATCTCCATTGACTGCAGAATGAATAGGTCATATTTCATAGGCATTTAGATGTATGTTTGACTTCAGCTCAAAAAGTAGCACCTTAAGTGTCATCCATCATTTATCTAGCTTTATAAACTCTCTTTGAAGATATTCATACTCTCTCTGGCCTTGGCTCATGTATTTTCTGTTACTGGAAAATTGTACAATATCATAATTCATCCCTTTTCCAGATCATTAACAGAATGTTAAACAACATCAGATTAATATAGAGAATATTTCACTACCTCATTAATCTTTTGCTACGTTGAAAATTGACCTCTGGTTACAACTTAACATAGTCTGTGTAGCTTGTTTTTAATCCATGACATTACTTCACCTCTTTCTCTGTGAGTAATTATGTTCTCAACATCTTCCCACAGAAAACGGTTTATCAAAGACTTTTTGAAAACCCAAATAAATTTTAGCAACAAGTTTCTTTTATCAAGTATTCTATGGAGAGGCCTAAAGATTTCTAGCAGATCAGAAAGTGATGCTTTTTCTTTAAAGACAGTTGTGGGTTATTTTCTATCAATGTATCTAAATGCTTTATGATGCTTTTAATTGCTCTTTTCCTTAGGCTATAGTAACATTATTTTTCTTGATTTTAATATGCACATATCTGTTCTTACCAGTCTATTGTAGTAGCTTATTTTAATTAAACACTGATGTATTTCACTGGAAGATCAATAATTTTATCCTCAAACCATTTTTGAGAATAGAATACTGGTTTATCCTTAATGGATCTAAGGTGCTAGTGTTTACTCTTCTGACACTTCGGTTTATCAAAATACGACTTGTTGTAACTCTCTTTTATGTACCTTTAATTCCTGGGTATTCTAAGAGAAATATATATTATCTTGTTGCTTCTTGTAAAACTAGATACCTAGAGAAGAAAAAGAGAGTAAATGTAGAACAAAGTAAGATTAACAAATATGATATCAGAGAAACTGAAATAGCATTCAATTATTGCTGAATGCTGAAGATGGGCAATAACTGAAGACAGCATGGGGTTGAATTAATTTTGATAGCCTAGGGTAGTAGAGTATGTATTATGGGTAGTTAAGCATGACCCTAGGGTAAAGTTAACTGAAAAAAACAGAACATCATGAAATAAAAGAATGAGGGAAAAGAAGGATCAAAGTCTTGTAAGAAGAGCATCATTTTAGAAAGCTAACCAGTGTGAAGAAAAAGATGGTGCTAGAAGATGCAATAAAATGTAAAGGAAAGAAGAAGGAGTTGGAAAAAATAATTTGTCAGATGATGTCACTTTCTTGGTGTGGAAATCTGTGAGCTACTCTTGAGAGAGGGAACATTATCCATTATTTTAATGGTCTGTTTTGTACTATACTGCTGATATTAATGGATTTGGAACCTATTTTCAAAGGCAAGAGTCTGAATCACAAAATAAGGGTTGTTACTGGAATTGCTGCTTTTTACAACAGAAATTCATAATAAAGGGAAGAAGGAAGCCATGTAGAGACCTGTGAAATGAGATACTAAAATGAAATGTGGTAAAGTCAATATGGGACAGAGAAGGGCAATGCACTTTGATCATCAGGAAAATTATATCATCAGAGTTAAAATGTGGGTAACAGCAAAGGTTTATTTAAATGCTAAAATGTAGAAAGATGTTTGCACTGAAGTCTAGATGCAAATTTTTCAGAATGTCCCATTATAGTTTTATTGCAGGAATTATATGCCAAAACTAATATGTCATAGATTTTAGGAAATGTGCAAAATAAAAACACATCCCTCAGCAACGCTGGCCACTCTTCTTTTTGTGCAGCGAAGGGTACGATTGACTTTCTGGGCTGCAAGCGCATATTGCCATCTCATGTCCAATTTTTTCATCCACCAGTATCTCCAAGTTCTTCTCCGCAGGGCTACTCTCAGTCCATTCATCCTGTCTGTATTGATACTGGGGATTGGCCAGACCCAGGTGCAGGACCTTGCACTTGGCCTTGTTGAACTTCATGAGGTTCACACGGGCCCACTTCTCAAGCCTGTCAAGGTCCCTCTGGATGGCATCCCGTCCCTCTAGCATATCAACTGCACCACTCAGCTTGGTGCCGTCTGCAAACTTGCTGAGGGTGCACTCAATCCCACTATGTCATTGATGAAGATATTAAATAGTATTGATCCCAGTACAGAGCCTTGAGGGACACCACTCATTACTGGTTTCCATTTGGACATTGAGCTGTTGACTGTAAGCCTTTGGATAGCAGCCAATTCCTTATCCATCTAACAGTCCATCCATCAAACCCATATCTTTCAAATTTAGCAGCAAGAATGTTGTGGGGACCATACCAAAGACCTTACAGAAGTGTAGGTAGATGACATCCATAGCTTTTCCCTTATCCAATTATGCAGTTACTCCATCATAGAAGGCCACTGGATTAGTCAAGCATGATTTGCCTCATCTGATTTTCTTTCTTTTCCTTCCTCCACTTTCTATGGCCAATTTTATCAGGGTTTGCTGGTAAGAAGTATGAAATTACAGACTGTGGTGCCTGAAAAGCAAAACACAACACAGTGGACATTCTCAGCATTTTCCTGTGTTGCTAAAAGATCCAGGCATGGAAGGTTAAAAAGGGTGTGAGAACATGGCAAATGTTAAACAGACACACATGTACAACCATGAGGAAACTGTAATACCCAGAGAGATTTGATCACAGCAATCTTTTTTGCTGTGTTTTTAAGTCTGATACCTTCTTGTTGTTGCTGTTAGTGGTAGGGAAGTTGGCTGTGGTGCCAGTATTTCCGTTTTGTTCCTGTAAGTGTATTTCAGTACTGATATGACTGACAAAGTAATGACAACATACAGGCAGGTATAATTTGGACCTGTAGGTGGAACTGTACCAGTTCTACCTTCAGACAACCTCGCTAACTCACTTTGTCAGTGACCTTCAACACACTTAAGCTCCGTGGTTTATTTTCCTGAGCAAAACTGCCAATTATAGTTAATTTCCTCAAATAGATGGTGTTTTAAATTGTAAATTGCACTGATTGAGACAAAGAAACATTCAGATCTCTTTTACAGCTGAATACAAATGCAGTACTAAGTTCTATTTTTTTTTTCCCCTGTAGGAACTGAAGTCCATATGACAACAGATAACATCAGCACACATACAATAATAATGCTTAAATAAACAACAAAAAAAAAAGCTTGACCTGTTCCTTTTCACAGGAACTATTTATATTTAACCAAAGATGACTGGAATTTGATTTCTCAGAAGTAATTGCATACATAAACTGTATCATTTCACATGCGATTCTATATAGTTCATACATGATACCCTTTGAATGCAAAATTCAACTTATCTTTCTTCAGGTGGAATAGTAAAATCGTATTATATTATATAACATTATATTATGTTATCATATTATATCATTATAGAATATTGTATGGTACCAAATGGCACATGCCACATAGTATCTATATCATACAGGACTTTTTATTATTTGCTTCTAATTTCCTACTTCTCTCACATAATGATAATTTACAAGCTACTGTTGTTCCTTTCTAAATTTTGAGTAAAACATGAACCCCAACATTGAAAATACTAAGCTTAAATTTTGCTTGGAACATTGCAAAATGGAAAACCAAATGGAGACATGAATTCTCATTAATTTTGGTCAATAGAGAAAAGATTATTCCACCAGAACAGATCTATAATCCACAAATATAGTATGCATCAAAACCAGCTAACGGATATTATCAAGTAATGGAGATTTGATGGGTCAGATATTAGTGAGATCAATGCTGTGGTGTTGAAATTTGAAAGTTTAAATCATGATTCTGACCAGCTGTTTTGATGCTAGCTTAATATAATTAATTATTATACAGCATGTATGAATCAAAACGATCCTTGTTCAGCTTTAAAGTTGGTAGATAAAATCTCACAGCGTCATAATACGCTCAGAACTTATGCTTTGAAGCAGTTAGAATGTAAATAATACAGAATGCTGCAATTTAAGTCTGTGCTTTCCCCCTCGTCATCCCTCTTCCCCAATATTTTTCTGTGAAAACATCCAAAAAACTTACCAAGTTGAGGACAGAAAAGTATTGCCAGAAATATTGTGTTTTCACGCTCCAACTAGTAGGGACTGAATGTATTTTTTAAAGTTGTTGCTAGTATAGATTCATGAAAATCAAAATCCTCTGATGACTTTATGCATAAAGTCCTACAACTGCTTAACCTTCATTAACGCTGCATGCGCTAACTTTGCGTGCCACAAGCTGAAACCTCACAAATGATATCATCAACATAAAAGAAATTTCTATTCTGCTTCTAGATTTTTTTGTTTAAGTCTAGTCTGCTCCATTTAACTTCCAGGATCTTAGTGAGGCTGGGAAGTTGTCTGCTCATGAACTCCTTGCTTGTTACCCTCTAAATCAATCTCCTGACATTTGGATAGAGTTGCACTTTTTCTAAGTGGCCCAATCCTAATATCTTGCGGTCTTCAACTATCCTTCTGTGGAAATAATGAAAAAGTAAAATGCGAGGTTTTCTTCTTTAAAAGTATGGTTTCTGTGTGTTTTATTTAGAAGTCCTGGCGGTCAGTATTTCCCTTGGTATCTTCTTACAGCGTAAGTTCTTTGGGACAAGGACACTAATTTTTGTTTGGGAAAGTCATACATGTTTTCAGTACTGGGTAATAATGAATAAAATGTTTAAATGAACTTTCCTTTCCAGCTTCTATCTATCTTATTTCCTAGGCATCTGCTATTCAATCCTAGGGAAAATCTTTTCTGTGCATGTACTATTTTTGGAAGTAGTAGAATAATTAAATATTCATATTTCAGATTATAAAGCTCTTCATCATATCCACCTTAGATCTTGTTTTCCCTGAAATAGCTATAGTATATTCTATCCCATCTTTAATTTTTATTTTTAACTCCTTTTATTAACATTTTAGTTGTTTGATAGTCTAATTGCTTAGTTGGTTTGATACTGCTAATTCCAGTAGGAATTAATATGTTGTTGTGTGTAGATGAAGATGTCATTGAAATCTAGTAGAGAAAAAATTGAAAACACTGGATTATGTGCTAAAAACCAAACAAAAAACCCAACTAAAAAAAAAAAAACAAACCCTGAATGAAGTTTTGCATGTATACGCTTTGGATGTCTTATACAGACCTCCTACTTGCCTGTAGCTAACACTTCTATGATTCCCAAATAAAAACTAAGATGTCAGAGATCCAGTAAACATCAAAATTAGAAGTGAATATGGTGCCAAACTATTATATTATCTATTACGATGGAATAAACTTATATTCTCACAGGATCCACTCAAATAACAAACACAATTATTTCCTGAATTCTCCAAAGACAACTGCAAATTGAGCTTGTGTTCAAAATGAAGAATTAAAATAGCTGTATCAAATAATTAGAGGTATTCTTAAGAGTTGATTATTAAGCTCACAGCTTCCAGTGGTGCCTACAAATGCCCAAAAGGAGAGTTTGCACAAACAACTTCACCAACAGTTGTTAAATGCAGAGTATGTGCTTGCATTGTTCAGCTGTCTGCTGAACTGTGTAACAGTTACCTTTAGTTATTGGCTGTTAATTCACTTTTTTTTATACACACACATTCACATTCATTTTAAATGGGACATCGGTACTCATCTCTCTTAAGCTTATTTGAAAATACTCACCCTTTAGTTATAGTGTTAAGTCAACATTACTGAATTCTTTCTGCAAAGTCTAGTTACCTAGGTTACCTAGAGTATAGTTACATCTAGGCTTGGGAATTTTGATTAATAACAAATGTTGGTTTGTGCCTTCTAATTTAGAAGTCCTATACATTCTTGGAAACTTAATTGTAGTATAATCATCATGCTAACAAGCTTATGCCCCTCTGCAGCTAATTGTAGTCTACCCATATCTTACACCTGCTGACTTGCCAGTGCAGTATATTACACATACTTCTGGACAAACTTTGCAGTGGGATTTATATATCCTACAGGGTCTTTCATGTTCTTGGATCTTTATTGTAGTATTTACTGTAGACTTACTGATGTTCTCGGTCCTCAGGCAGGGCTGAAGCTGGCTTCATCACAGTGCTGAAGCTTATGCATGCTGGTATTTTCTTTGAAGTCAACACGACTTCTCATATGCTTAAAACTCTGCACCTAAGAGTTTTGCCAGCACAGAGCCAGCATATGTAACACAAAGGAAAAGAGTGTATTTTTAAACATTTCAGTATATTGAACTGATTGTTATATTTTGGATGTTGTAATTGAAGAAAGTAATATGTAGGTGTCTTTTCCGAATTTCGAAATGGCTTCTCTGATGAGGGAGGTGAGATGGGTGAAAGCAAATGCTGTGCTTCTACATAGCAGTATTGTGCACTCAGACATGTTGGCTTTTTTACATTCACACCTCATCAAGTGCACCAATTTAGCAGAGAAATGGAAGCTGTTTGAGGTCACTGCCACACTTTCATACTGAGAGTGTTCCTCCTGATGCTTGTACAGAAAAAATATGTGCTTCTGCATGAAGTAATTTAAATAACTATATGGTAGATTTATGCTTTTTAATGAGTCTTTCATTATTCAATCAGTGAGCATTGCAGGCTCAGTCCAGTCCTCCATCAAATTGAGCAGATTCAGTTACACTGGAAGTGCAAGAAACACTCCCCTTATCTGTTGGAGGTCACTGAAAGGATAGGCTGCACAATGCCTTCTTTCTTTTGAGCCATTATAGATGGTTATGTCAAAGCAATGTACTGTATTTAGAAGACTTTAAGTTCTAGATGTGGTGTAACTTGCATAACAAAAATCCTTATTAAAACATATTACTGAATTTATGTAGCTACCTCATTTCTATATTAGTTATTAATCTTCTAAAATAATAATGATTTCTCTATTAATAATTATCACTAAAAGCAATCTGTTAAACCTTAATTTAATAGTTTTAAAAATTATTATTCTCAGTAATTTTTATTCAAAGCAAGTTTTTTTGGTAAAAAATGTAGCAAAATGGATTAACACAGGATGAAAGATAAAACTTACTAGTTTTATTTTTTTTCCAGGATGAATAAATACAATCTAAATAAATGCAAATATTTTCAGAATAAGAAATCGTTTTCAGGTGTGTTTCTTTTAGTAACTATGACAAGTGTCCAGTGTAAATGCCAGTGTTTATCTTCATCATAGACCTATATTTAACAATCTTCTTAAAACGAATGGGTCACTTTCCTAAAATAAATCATATAGGAAGCTTTGAAAACTTTGACAAAGGGGAAGACATACCCCATTTGCCCAAAGTTACATAAGTTAAGGTTTTATCTTTTGCATCTTACTTGGAATAAGAGTCAATAGCATTTAGCTGCTGAATACAGAATAGTATAATCAGAATGTAGACAGCCCAAAACTTCATGTAACAACATAGCTCCTAAGTGAAAACTGTTATTGCTATTTTTTGTAAGCTCTTTTTGGTCCTAACTGGTGATCAGGCTCACATATCATCTATACAGATAGTTTGAAGAGTTTCCCTACCCTGGAATCTGTGTGAACATTATGTTTTCTTCACTGAGATGAATCCATATCAGCATACTGGTATGGAATAAACTTGTAAGGAAAGGAACTCCAGTATCAATCACAGAACTAATAACTCTTACTAAATGGTAGTAAATAATTATTTCTACAACATCCCTGCTTTTGAAAAGTGCTTGTATCCTTCTGTGGAACTATGTGGGACAGCACAGTCACTCTGTGTGACAATTAATACATTCCATTGCCCTGTATTAAATGTTGGAAGATATAACCTCATTTAAAGCATGTGAAAGTGAGTGATGGATTGATTTAATGCACTTATTTTTGTCCAGGAAAAGAGCTTGTGGGAAGCACATAATTTAGGGCATGTAGTAGTCATTATTTCTGTTTTTATTTGGGAGGAACAGTATACAGAATACTGCCATTTGTAAAATATTAAGAATTTCATTCTGCTTTCATTCGCTGTACATGGAACAGTTAATGCACAGAGAGATGCAAGCAATTTTTCTGAAAACAAAGGTATGTGTAATCATGTAATTGAAAACTACAGGCAACGTAGACAACAGAGCTGAGGTAATATTAGAATTTCATACTTTTTATGCAATCACTTTTTCAACCTTAGAATTTTTCTTTTTCAATACAAGTGTCTATGTAGATTTTTTTTATTGGTTCTCTAAAACTATTTGAAAGAAGCCTGTGAAATAGCATTTTCTTTTTGTTTTAATCCTCGCTAATGCATGGAACACAAAATTCTGTGGGGATTTTTGCTGCATTTTCTTACAGTCCATCCAATTTCGAATATGACAAAAAATTGTCATTTATTTCTCTTTTCTTGAAAAGAAACATTTCCTGGATATATAGCAGCATCTACACATTTGCTGTGGTCTGGAATTCTAGCGATTTTTTTTGTGTGTGTTGCAGCTGGAGTCAATAAGAACACAAATTCAATTATGTTACATGTTCCTTAGTTAAATGTTGCTGCTATACAGAGCTAGCAGTTGGTTTTGTTGTTGTTAATGGTATCAGAATAATGGCCACTGTAATCATGTCTTCTGCTATTCAGTGATAATACAGGAATTAAAACAAAAATAAACAAATCTAATTCAGTCAAATTTAAGTAAAATTCTGAGCTTTCGTTGGCTTCCACATTAAAAACTACCTAGAACAGTAGGAATCTAAGTCTTCATATTATTTAGGAGAGAGATGGAAGGCATCTAATTTATGGCTAAGGACTGCTTTGAAATCATTGAATGTGGCTGTTTGTTGGAGTTACGCACACTGTTGACAAATTATAATTTCATTTTAACACCATTATGGGAAGGGAGTGCCAGAGAATAAACCTGTGTTCTTTCTGGAAGACTATTAACTATATAGAGCACAATTGCACATACATGCTGCCAGTATTCAGTAAATAATTAAGAAATAATGGTTATTTAAATCTAGACAATATGCATATATTTCTCTTTCTCCAATTCAGATCAACAGGCTTCTAAAAATATAGGTATAGATAGATATGTTGCCTTTCTTTGTGATCTCTCCTAACGTACGTGATCTGCAGTCAATTTCTAAGACACTTTGACAAGCTGTAATTCTCAATAATCGTTTTCCTCTGCTTTTATTTGAAATGCCAAATGCCTCTTTTGATCTTTCTTCAGCTGCCAAATGAGAACTTCTTGGTACAGCTATAAAGGTAGCTGGAGAGCCTTTGCCATAGCCGTGAGCCAGGGACAGTGTTATGACAGCCAAACTCTCCCACTGATAGACCCCTCTTTTCAGACAAGAAATGACTTAAGGCTTGCGCACTAAGTGAGATTCAAAGTAAAGCTAACCCACCAGTCTTGGGAGAAAGGAAAGTACAGTTCTGCTTTCCTATTGCTCCCTCAAGACTGTAATGAACTGTTGACTTGAGCTGATTGTAAAATTATAATAGTTCTCATGGGATGGGAAACCAAGAGCTTTAGAGATCTGTTTAAATGGCTGTATAAATAAGACATATCACTGAAAGAATGACTATTAAATCTTTTATTAATCTGGTTTGAGCTGGAAGTTTCCAGAAGGTTGAGCATGCTCTATGTAAAACTGAGAGGTCATATAACTAATAATGTGCTGTGTGATTTCTGAAAACTGAGCGCTTTCCCAAGATTAAATGGGGTCAAAAGGTATACTGTGTGACAGATGGAGCAATTACATATAAAATGCAAAGAAACGGCATCAGCTTAAGCAGTAGTTGATAATTTTTTGCTGCCATTAGAGGCTTCAGAATGGATACCTAAAATGCAAGCACTAGTAAACTGCATGCCTGGGACCTGACTACATTACATATATATGATACATATTATCTGAATGGAGGAAGATGTGGGATAAATTGTGAATACATCTGGGAAGACTTGCAACCCCAGAAAATCTGTTTCTGAATGAGATTTTTATTCATTATCAAAGGAAATGCGAGCCAGAGGATATGCTTACAGTGGGCTGACTTCTTCATTTGTGATAGATGTATGCACGGCATCAAGAATGAATCTGGGAATACAAGGTGACTTTACATCCATAAATAAATGAAATCAAGTATTTTTTAAAAGTTAATTAGCACATTAGTCAGTGTTTCAGAATGAAAAACTTTTAAAGACAGATGCTTACTGAATTAGTTTACAACTGCATTGCACATAGAGCTTCTTAGCGAGGAAAAAAGGTAGCCCACATGAAACCCTTGCTTTATTATGGCTACGTTGACTGGAACTAGTTTGAAACTGGCTCATATATGCCTATGTTATTCTGTATCTGTACTATTACACTATAGCCTAAAAAAAAAAAGAAACATTTTCTGGCAGCAAATATCCTTTACAAAAGACGTTTGGCACTGTTCAGTAAGGAATTACACCATACCTTTTTCACTCAGCAATGAATGGAATTGTAGGACAAATGAAAAGGGGTCACCTGGCATTTAATATATATGTTATGAAGTTATATCTTTTTCTTGTTGTCATTAACAGTAAGGCCTCTTGGAACTTTCTAAAACATGAACTTTTATACAAATGTAATCTTCAGTAGAGCTATGATATCTACAGCGTACTTAATACATGTAATTGAATAGTTCCTGGCCTTGACCGTTCGGAAAATAATTTCCCATCCTATTAACATTTTGAAATATTTTTCTTTGGTACTTTTAATCAGCATGAAAAGTGAAACACAAACCTTGCAAACCAAGAGCTCCAGTCAAACCCCAGGCTGGTCAGTAGAGATACTCCCAGAGTTCAGTTTTTAATGCACTAGATCACCACTGCTATGTACCCTGCTTTCTGCTCTACTGCCAGTTCCAGGATTGTTGTTAAGATTTACCATCTATGTTTCATGTGGGATGAATGAGTAAACACTTCGTAGACTGCAGAAGGGCCAGTCCTATAATGCAGTGATAATATTCACTTGGTGTATGGGAATCCTAGGCTAAAATTAGTGCTCCTGATTTTTATATATATGGGGGAAAAACATGTCCCGACACTGAATCCCCCAAAAGAAGCCCCAAAGCAGAGGGAAGCACTGGTCTGTGGGACAAGCAGTCAGTGCAGGCAGGGAATTCTTCTGAGCCTGGGAGATTGCAACTCACATTCCCATTCTGTCTCCTAGATTAACAACTTGAAGTGCAACCTTAAGCTAACCTTAGAGGGATAGCAAGTCTTATTTTTGTTATGACAGGGAATACCATCTTCTTATAGAAGTTTCAGGACAAATGAATCAACATTTTAAACCAAAAACAGACGTGGTTGGAAAACTCCAATTTTTACTCTCTGTATAAGATAATATCTTTCTGTAAGCTTATATTTTCAGAAGATCAATATAATTTTTCTAAACAGTGCTCCTGAGCATCTTAAGTGGTTTTGGCACTATTGAAATAATTCCAACATTAACACTTCTGTTCTCCTCAAACAGTTCTGTACCAACATTATTACCTACATGGCTTGTATCAGAAATAGTGTGGCCAGCAGGACCAGGGAAGTGATTGTCTTCCTGTACTCGACACTGGTGAGGCCACACCTCAAACACTCTGTTCAGTTTTGGGCCCCTCACTACAAGAAGGACGTCGAGGTGCTGGAGCGTGTCCAGAGAAGGGCAACACAGCTGGTGAAGGGTCTAGAGAGCAAGTTTCATGAGGAGCGGCTGAGGGAACTGGGGTTGTTTAGCCTGGAGAAAAGGAGGCTGAGGGGAGACCTCATCGCTCTCTACAACTCCCTGCAAGGAAGTTGTAGCGAAGTGGGTGTTGGTCTCTTCTCCCAAATAACAAGCGATAGGACAAGAAAAAATGGCCTCAGGTTGCGCCAGGGGAGGTTTAGATTGGATATTAGGAAAAATTTCTTCACCGACAGGGTTGTCAAGCATTGGAAGAGGCTGCCCAGGGAAGTGGTTGAGTCCCCATCCCTGGAGGTATTTAAAAGACGTGTAGATGTGGCACTCTAGGGTCATAGTTTAGTGGTGGACTTAGCAGTGTTAGGTTGATGGTTGGACTCGATGATCTTAAAGGTCTTTTCTGACCTAAATGATTCTATGATTCTATGGCTAGTACCTAGTCTAGGTTTCATACCTACAGTATGAAAAAAATCCAATGTGGTAGGAAAACAGAAGCCCATTTTGAGAATCCATTGATGAAATCCATTTTATCAGATCTCAAAATGAATTTAAAAACCCCTCAAACCCAAGAACCTAGTTATAAAAATATATTTCAGTTACCAATAGACAAATGAAAGATTGTTCCACAACACATAGGAGAAACAGCATTCCCACTCACATTGTAATTAAATGTATTTTAGAATTATATTAAGTTGTTCTGAAAATTGGTTACTCCATGATTTCTTCAAGCTGTGAAGAATGAAAAAAGAAATAAAGAATGTTTCAAATATTGCAGGTAACCTTATGTCACATACCTGTGTTATGTGATATTTGTGTCTCATCACATCTAGTAGCATGGTGTGGTGACATTTTCTAAATTCTTGTTACACTTGTGTTGTTCTTTCTGAAGTACACTGGACGAGAGTCACTTCAGGATGCACATTAGAGAGAAAATCCTTGCAATATGTTACTGATATATATATTGATGATTTGGGGGGGCGGATAGTAGCCAAAACTAAAATGTTTTGCGACACATCTACTTCTTTCACTCAAAGTACTTTAAATATGGATTACAGTCTAAATAGTTGCAGATACAGTTTTTTTCTACAGGCACTGTATATATGTGGTCACATTGATTTTGTTATTTTAAATTAATAGGAATGATATGTGGTAGTTAATTTTATATTTGGCATATGATGATCATATTTTTTTTATCAAACAATTAAAAGACTACCTCACTGGGGGAACTAAGATCAAAGTTTCTTCTGTTATGTGCTTTCCAAATTGTGTCTAGGTGGATTTATTGTCTATGAATAATTATTTCTCATTAATTTTTTACACGAATCAAAAATAGTTTAAGGGTACTTTATGGGTTCAGTACTTGGTTTATCAAAATACAAAATTAATTTTATTTGGGTAGCACTTGAGAAAGGTTTCAACCTTCTTTGGGTTAAAACTAATTTGGAAAAGTATTAAAAAAAAGGGCAAAACTTGGATGGTGACAGATTTAGAGCCTGTATCTAACATTTCTCAAAGAAATTGATAGATAGAGAACATCTGTATTTCATTGACAGTGATATTTTACCTAGTTAATTATGTACTGAATGCATAAAACTTAATGCACTTGTGTACTTCATGCACAATAACTTGTGTACAACTGCACTGAAGATACAGGCTTTTTGTGAAGATGGAGTCTCAGCCACTACTTTTCACATTTTAACTCGCCAATCACTGTCACTGCATATTTAACAGCAGTGTGTCCAGAAAATTTCTATAGAAAATCTGTATTCTGTCTGTATCGAGAAGACAAGCAAACCAGTGCACAGAACCCAAACCTGCATATATTAACAAATCTTAAGTACTTCAGTAACAATTAACCACATTCTGTCTGTCTTACAATCGTGGACTGAGATTTACTTGAAACCTTGAATTTTGAGGGATAGAGGGACATTTTAAATAGTAGAATAAACAAAGTTATAAAATAATTATTTTAGCTAAATATGATGTCTCTGTGACATATTCAGACTTCATATATAAACTCACACATAAACAAGTTAATAAAGTATACTGTTCTTTTTCAGTATGGCTTGAAAACATACTTCCAAATAAAAACAATTCAGGAAAAAAATGGTTAGAGTGGTGACTTAGACCATTTAATTTGTTTAGTAGCCATATTTCATTTCTAAACTAAATTAGAAATGGAGTTTCCTATTCATGTTTCACTCTTTATCAAGTAACATTTTATCTTACAGAGGGCTACTTGCTACAGGACGAAGCACAGCATAATGAAACGTCGGGTGCAAGGATAGCTTGGTGTCGGGTTTTTTTTAGTCAGAAAACAAGCATTGCCCAAGGAGAGGGGTGGGGAAGACTATGTTTATTTCTTCTTGCTCCCATAAGCACAGGCAATGGCATGTATGGACACGTGTGTGTGTGTCTGTGTGTGTGTATGTGTGCATGTATACACCGCAAAAATATTTCGAGAAAGCATATTGAATACAAATTAAAATTTATTCTTTACTAAATCTTCTAGTAAGTAAGCGCAAGTTCTTTATCATGGTAAGTAACTGTTCTCAGTTAATTTATAGGTTTTTCTAAAGAGCATGAAATGTGGTATAATATGAACCAAGGCTACTTTTGGACCAATTTCATGTCTGGGATTGACTCAATTCTATTTCACCTTTGTTTACAGTCTGTTGTTTTAAATACCTTTCTGGTCATATGGGAAGGAAGATTAAATTTTAAGGATGTCTTTATGGTTTGACTTGGTCCATTCAAGTTGTGTGAGACTCAATGATAATTTTATTTGCATTGGTTCCATCTAAAATTCACGTTGTGGTTAATTCTTAATAAATCCTAATGAGGATGAATAAAATGTTAAATCATTGAAGATAGTGACTGAAGGCATTATTTCTTCAAGGTTACAGAAAAGAATGAAATAAATTGCATTTCTTATGTAGAAACCATAATTTGGTAAATTTTTTAATATACTTTTTTTGGTTTATATTATTCTTTTTAATAGCACATTAATTTTGTTTTTGCAGAAATCACTTTTAACTGAAGTAACTGCATTGTCACAGAATATGATACGTTTTTTCAAATATTTTCAATTTGTTCTTCTTGACATTTTATGTTTATGTGCAGTTTGCATCTTTTTTGTTTTTCAATTTCAAATGTAACAAATTTTGACATTTTTGTTACATTTTTCTTTTTTTTGTACTAGTGTTTTTTTTTATTTTTGAGAACCTGCTGTTTTTGAATTCTCTTTTTTCCCTTTATTCTCCTCCTCACTATGATCCCAGGAGCCAACACAAAGAAAAGCGCAGATGATATAACCAGTAATGATCGTGGTGAAGATGAAGGTATTTTTTGTTTTTTCAAAGCTCGACCCTGATGCATGAACATAAACTTTTCAATTTTTATGATAGTAATAATTATTATTGTTATTGTTATTGCTGTTATTTCAACATGATTTTTAGTCCCTTATTTGCAGAAACACACTTCAGTGTGCTTCTTTATTTTCTTCTTTAGAAATTCCTTTCATTGTTTTTCTTTTTAAAATCCAAATTAGCATATAGATGACTGCAGTTCCCTGTGACAGAGGTGTAAAGGTTATTCCTAAATATGTGTGAAGTGAGAAACATAAATATTATTTGAAACCACATACTTTTCCTCCCTTATTCTTTCTTAGGTTGAGAAAATGGAATTTAGAAACATGCATGTGCTCTTTTCCCTCCTACACATTTTTTAAATTCACCTGTTTGAAATTAATGAAAAAAGTCACATATATCCTTCCTTTCACTTCCACTGTTTCCCCAGTGCACAGGCTGTACATTGATGCAGTTGAATTGTGCTTTGTCTTTGCTATTTTTATTTACTTATTTATTTTTTTCTCACAGGATGTGGTTTATTTCAGGACACAAAAATAAAGGAAGCTGTTGATGCTGCTTTATTGCTTTTTCCTGTAATCAGCTAGCCTCTGAGATACATTTGTTCTGACTGACCACATTCCCACTGAAATCAATGACAATCATTTTAATTGACTTCTTTCAGAGTTGGATTGGATTCCCTGAAAGGAAATGTTAAAGTTCACAGTGAAGTACCCCAAAAAAGTTTTACAAGGAAATACTTTTTTCTTGCCTTGGCACAGCAAAGCTATTTAGGATGCACCGAAACAGAAAGAAGTCACGAAATCTTCCTCTATTCTCACCCTTTCTTTTCATTAAAGTTACACTGACAGTTTATTTTACTTTATGTATTTACCAAATTAAGAAAAATATTTTCAAATTAATTAAGAAGATAACAACCTTGGGTAGTTTATTGATCTGTTTTTGGAGCAATGTGTTTCTTATTCCTCTCCTGCTTGGCCAATCTGAAGTGTTATTCCATGTCTTTTTTTTTCTGTTTTCTTCTATCTGACATCAGTTCAAATAACTTTGAAACATCTGTCCTCTCTGTTCCCCTTAGAATCATGCATACTGCAGTAAGGACACTATCTCCTCTTTTCCTGGGAGTTCAGCTCAATTGTAGCTACTCTACCCATATATAAAATACCGTAATAAAAATCTCAGGTCTTTGATTCACACTGGTTGCCCTCTACTGTACCACCTTCATTGCTGAATTACACTATTTCGTATAACACAAAAATGTGCAGAATACTCCGAAATTACTGTTATTTTCTGAATATCACCTTCCTATTTCTGTGCAACATATGTTTTTTTTAAGTTATGGTATCATCATTTGCTGTACCAAATTCTGTAGTTAATTTTAAAGCAAAAGATAAGTAACAAGCAAAACCAAAATTGCTTTAAAAACTTAAGGTAGATACTGGTTTATGAATACATTATTATTCAGACTTCTTGTAAAATTATAAAAAATTAAGGTTTCATGATTAACAAGGGCATCCACTTTAGATCTAAGCGCATAAAGCATGGAGCTCATTTCCTTTATGTTGAAGCTAATCATGTTCCCATTGAAGGGGAAGAGGAAACCTCCCATTGACTTCAGCAGTGAAAAATTCAACCCTGAGGTAGAGCTATGTAATAAGCAAAGATTAAATACAACAAATCATGCCATGAGACTTTGGAGAGAGAAGGGAAAGGTAATTCAGTAACACAAATAATTGTGTTAAATAATTGTTGCTTTCATTTTTTGAGGGCTTAGCTGAGCCTTCACTGAAGAAACACTTTCATGTACTTTACTGAAAATGCTGAGAATGAAAAAAATACATCCACTGGAATGTACCTCATTACTTTATATGATCTGTTTAATGGTTGCATTCTTCTTACAGTCACAACAAGTAAAAAGTTCTTATCACAAAACCTTTTGTTCTGCTGCTCAAGTACAACACATAAAATACAACATATAAAGTATGTATCTTTTTCCGTAAAGAAGGCGGATTCTATGAGAAGCCTTAAACTCTGACAACTAGACGGGTGTACACTGGAGACTGAACATATGTTCCTTGCACTCAGATGACAATTTTAGATATTTAGGGTAGTGCATACACATGAGTAAAGTAAAAGTGGACCGTAAGAATATGACCAGTCATAATTTAGCTTTAAATATGCTCAAATTAGTTCCACATATAAAAAATATTATATATGTGGTACCTCATTCCTGATCACATTTTTGGTATCTTAGAGTATTTCCTAACAAACCCGAGGAGAGGGAAGAGTTTTGGAAGGCTTTCAAACCCAGGTCCCCTACCTCTAGGTACTTAGCTTAGCTTTTTCTTCCTCCACTTTCCTTTTCCACTGTTCAATATATGCCTATCCTACCCAAAAGAGAACACAGCTTTTTTTTTTTTTTAATCCTGATTGAATAGTCAGAGACTCTGCTTTCCCTATATGATTGAAAGAAGTGCTCCTATTCCACATGCAGATACCCTGAATTATTTGGAAAAGGTGTATATATCTAATGGCAGCTCGCTGAATTGCCCTCTGCTTTTTAAAGGAGCTTAACCCCTGTTCCCACTGTTTCTGCAGAGAACATAAATTCCTAATTTAGGTAATCTGAACTATCCCTGGGGTCAGGAGCCTAACTTGTTGGTTATGAGTGGAAGAGATATGAATCCAGTCCTAAATATACCCCAAATCATTGATTAGTGCAACTTTATAACTCACTCTGAAGTATGAAAATATTACTACCAATTTCATTTAACTTTCTTTTAGAAATAATGACCCAGCTGTTTATCTGTTTAAAAGTAGTCAAGAACTTTTCTGTGTATACAGAAGATTAGCAATACCATCAAGGAGCATTAATTCAGAGCTGTTCTTTAAAGCTTAGCTACCATGACAAGGAAAAGTACAACACAAAAGACATCGTTTGCTTTAAATACAAAAAATCTAGGCCATGAATTCACATAAGTTCTCTTTGTTTGTTAACTCTTAGGCTATTTGAAAGAGGGAACAGTTTAGTATGTTTATTTCTATCAGAACAATTTGATTTTGTGATATTATCTCTTACTGAACTATTGGGAATATAATTTCAACAATTATACCTCAGTGAGGAAAGGGAAGTATGGATCATTATTGTAATTTTATTATTAAATTTACAGATATTGCTAAATTGGCTTATACTTGAATCAGAATATTCTAAAAAAAGATAAGATTATTCCATAATTTTATTTTTCTCTTTAAGCTTTTAGACATTTATATTCAAATTAAATTCCTTGTAATATTGAAGACATTTCAAGTGGTCTGAAAACATTTCAGAGGAAATATTTGAAGCAACCAAGAGAGATATTCAAACTATAAATATTAGGCTTGTAAGATAATCCTGAACTGTGTAAGCTAGATGATTAAAGTGGTGGTGATGACATTGAAAACATAGGAAATATTTAAGAATATTTTTAGCACTTGTTATAAATTGCTAATGCCATATTTCCTTATTTTTTTATTACTTTATTATGTTTTCCTTACTTGAATTTTTTCAGACATTCATGATCAGAACAGCAAGAAACCCGTTATGGTCTACATCCATGGTGGATCTTACATGGAGGGTACTGGCAATATGATTGATGGCAGCATTCTCGCAAGTTATGGAAATGTCATTGTTGTCACTCTCAATTACAGGCTGGGGGTTTTAGGTAAGTGACTCTTTTCTTCATCACCAATTGCATAGAAATATTTTACTGCTTAATTTATCTACCGATCGATCATTGGGCTAGTTTTGTTTTTAAAACAGAACACTTGCTGGTGGATAGTTTGACTGTATTATATTAATTTTGAATTCTGTTCAATATTTTATGGAAACTGGGCTAGGCTACATGTCCCCTTCTTTTTGACAGCTGCCTCCACCTTAGACAAAAATGACTGGATATTTATAATTATGTTAATGCTGGTTTATGTTAAATTTGTCATTGTATCATATTTGCTCTTGGCTCAGTAATTTAACAAGTTTTGAGAATTTGTATCTTTTTCTCATTAAAATCTTCTTGATTCCATGTAAAATAAAAAAGAAGAAAATGAATCAAGAATAAGTACTCTCCAGTTTCAAAACAATTGGTAATGGTAGGAAGAGGGAAAATGTTACTATTTATCTGTATTTATTATTTTTGTGTGCAAATTGTTTTTTAGGGCAGAAGATGTAGAGTTAATACAGACAAAACAGGCTATATACACTGATGGAATTTATGTTGCAGGTAATATGGAGTCAAGGGGTTTCAAGGAGTGATGTAAAATTATCTTCCTAAATATACAGAACTCCATAATCATGAATTATAATATTGAGAGAAGTTAATACTTCTGTCTTTCAAACAGAACAAGAGCTGCATCTTCTTGACATTATAAATATTCTTCTGTCAGCATTAGATTGAATAATAAAATAACCTTAGATCCATGAAAACAGACCAAAAATCTTTTCTGCTTCTCTGTGATTCCGACTCCCGGATGTTTGCATGTACCAGGCTTTTCTCCAAATGAAGGTTTATTTATTGAAGTTCTATTTTTCCATAGAAAATTAAATGAAAAATTTGCTTATAATAGCAGACATTAGAAAAATTTTTTGTCTTAATGAAAAAGCATATAGTCTCTATAGAATAGCATATAGACTACTAGAATGCTCATTTTTCCAGCATTTTAGATACACAAGGTAAAGCATAGTAATTTTGTGTGTGGGTTTTTTTTTTTTTTTATTTAGCATGGCTTTTACAAAGATATTTAATCTTGTTTTTCATGATGGCAAATCTGATCTATATTCTTGGCACGTACTGTTTTGGAACACAGCAAACTTCTTTTGCTGAGTTATCTATTAATGTGGTTAATGTGTTTCAACAGTGTTCATCAGAGTACTGAGAATTTTTTTCTTGTCCCTGATTTTGACTCTCATTTAAATACAAAAGAACATTTTTTCTATGTTAGAGTCAGATTTAAACATAAAGCCAGGAATATAAAAAGATATTTTGGTATATTTATGCATGCAATCTTGGTACTCAGAAACACACCCAAATGTAAGTTAAGAACTCAAGACTCAAAAAAAAAGGATTGTTGTTGTTGTTGTTGTTGTTGTTGTTGTTGTCAAATACCCAGGAACTTGCTAATAGATATTTATCTGTAAAAAAGGTTATTTAATGGATCTCTTAAAAGGTTTTCTCTTGGTTTCTTAAAACTAAAATTGTTGAAGGGTACAGGTGGTTATAATTAGTTTAAATGTTTCATTGTCCAGCGCCTCATATCAATCTAAAGGAAAAAAATCAATATTTGCATTGATGATCTCCTATTTTTTGTATTTATATTGAAAACAAAAAAGACAATGTTATGTTTTTATATTGTGGCATTTAGGAAAAAAGGCACAATATAGAGGCATTCATATAAGAAACTGAAAAGTAATAACTGCGAGGATTTTAAATGGATTAGGAAAAATATAGTGTTATATTTGGCATTAAATACTGCTTCTCAACAGTGGTAAATGTAACTTTTGAGACACTATGGAATTTATTCTTTGTTATAGAAGGTCTGTGTTTGAATTAGAAAAACAGAAGAAATTCAGAATATGCATTTAGCGTGTAAAAAATCAGAGGAATTGTGTTTTATGAGCATATTTCTGTTTTTTTCTTCCTGGGTGAAATGTTAATGTGATCCTTGAGAACACATTAGGTTCTGCCTAGACATTGGAAGGTGTTAGGTGAATTCCATGTATTTTTGACTTGCTTCATAAGTAAAAAACTGAAAGAGAAAACACAAATTTCTTCAGGTAAACAACCATATGGAAAATAAATATGGTTATTCATAAAAGTTTAAAAAGTAGCATAATTATTATGACATACAATTTGAAGATTGACAATATTTGTATCCATTTCTTCTAGTCTGAATTATCTTCTTTTTGAAACATATACTTATTTCTGTAAAACTGGTGTGCTTCTGTTGAATTTGATTTGTAAGTTTGTACAGAAAAGGACACATACAAACCTCACTTAATGACAGAAATGTGTAATTCTATCACTATTATCACATCCTGTGATGGAGGAATATGTATTGAATTGATCACAATGATGAGATACTGAAGACCCTTTATATATGTATTTTTCCTTCCTCTGGAAAATCATCACTTGAATGGACCTGAAAACTGGATGTTATACTTACCATAAACGTTATTCTGTTCTTGAGGCACATTAAATTATTTTCTTTTCAGTCTATATTGTGTCATTAACAGCAGTAGATAGAAAATCTATTAGGACTTCATAGATAATCACTGGATGATATTAGCCAGACAAATCATAGAATCATAGGATGCTTTGGGTTGGAAGGGACCTTCCAAGATTATTCAGTCCAACTCCTCTGCCATATGCAGGGTCATCTTTCACTACATCAGGTTGCTCAAAGCTCCATCCAACCCGACCTTGAACACTTCCAGTGATGGGGCAACCACAACTTCTCTGGGCAACTTGTTCCAGTGTCTCACCATCCTTATCATAAACAATTTCTTCCTTCTATCCAATCTAAATGGATACGTGCCCCTGTATTGGGCACTGGTGAGGCCGCACCTTTAATACTGTGTTCAGTTTTGGGCCCCTCACTACAAGAAGGATGTTGAGATGTTGGAGCGTGTCCAGAGAAGGGCAACGAGGCTGGTGAGGGGTCTGGAGAACAAG
>NW_008825619.1:1782187-1797092 GCF_000699105.1 Pygoscelis adeliae | reverse complement strand
TGGTTAAACATTGGAACAGGCTGCCCAGGGAAATGGTTGAGTCCCCATCCCTGGAGGTATTTAAAAGACATGTAGATGAGGCGCTTAGGGACATGGTTTAGTGGGCATGGTGGTGTTGGGTTGACGGTTGGACTCGATGATCTTGGAGGTCTCTTCCAACCTTAATAATACTATGATTCTATGATTCTATAAATCTACCCTCTTCCAGTTTAAAACCAATGCCCCTTGTCCTGTCACTACAGGCCCTGGTTAAAAGGCTCCCTTCATGTTTCTAAGCCCCCTTTATATATTGAAAGACCACAATAAGGTCTTCTAGGAGCTTTCTCTTCTCCAGGCTGCACAACCCCAACTCAGCCTTTCTTCATAATAGAGGTATTCCAGCCTTCTGGCCATTTTTGTGGCCCTCCTCTGGACCCACTCTAACAGGTCCATGTCTTTCTTGTACTGGGGACCCCAAACTGGATGCAGTAGTCCAGATGGGGTCTCACGAGAGTGGAGTAGAGGGGGACAATTGCCTCCCTCGACCTGCTGGCCATGCTTCTTTTTATGCAGCCCAGGATACAATTGGCTTTCTGGGCTGCAAGTGCACATTACTGGTTCATGTCCAATTCTTTCATCCACCAGTATCCCGAAGTCCTTCTCCGCAGGGGTGCTCTCAATCCATTCATCCCTCAGTCTATATTGATACTGGGGATTGCCCTGAACCAGGTGCAGGACCTTGCACTTGGCCTTGTTGAACTCCTCAAGGATGTTAAGGTCCCTCTGGATGGCATCCTTTCCCTCTAGCACATCAACTTCACTACTCATCTTTGTGTTGTCCACAGACTTGCTGAGGGTGCACTCAATCCCATTATGTCATTAATGAAGATATTAAATAGTATTGGTCCCAGTACGGATCCTTGAGGGACACTACTCGTTACTGGTTTCCACTTGGACATTGAGCCGATGACTAACTTTTGAGGATGTGGCCATCCAGCCAGTTTCTTATCCATCTAACAGTCCATCCATCAAACCCATATCTCTCCAATTTAGCAGCAAGAATGTTGGGGGGGGGGCATATCAAAGACCTTACAGAAATCCAGGTAGATGACATCAGTTGCTCTTCCGTTGTCCATTGATACAGCCACTTCATCGTAGAAGGCCACTAGATTAGTCAGGAATGATTTGCCCTTGGTGAAGCCATGTTGGCTATCTTTAATCACCTCCCTGTCTTCCATATGTTTTGACATGCCTTCCAGGAGGATCTGTTCCATGATCTTACTGGGCATGGAGGTGAGGCTGACTGGTCGGTAGTTCCCAGGGTCCTCCTTATTACCCTTTTTGAAGTCACAGGGGACTTTGCCTGACTGCCATTGAATTTTCAAATATGATGGAAAGTGGCTTAGTGACTACATCTGCCAATTCCCTCAGGACCCTGGGATGCATCTTGTTGGGTTCCATGGACTTGTGTATGTTCAGGTTCCTCATGTGGTCTCAAACCTGGTCTTCTCCTACAATGGGATGGACTTCATTCCCCCAATCTCTGCCTTGAGGGTCAGGGACTTGTCAGATGTAGGAATAGAGATTACCAGTGAAAACTGAGGGGAAAAAACCTGTTGAGTACCTCAGCCTTCTTCATGCTAGTTTTACTACTTCTCCTGTCTTATTTATTGGGGGGAGTACATCTTCCTTTTCTGAGCAACGTACCCATAGAAGCCCATCTTATCATTCTTCACATTCTTTGCCAAATTCAGCTCCAACTGTGCCTTAGCTTTCCTGATCCCATCCCTACACACCCGGGAAGCATCCCTATGTTCTTCCCCGGATACATGTCCCTGGTTCCACTGCCTGTGCATTTCCTTAGTTTGACAAGGAGGTCCTTGCTCAACCATGCTGGTCTCCTGCCTTCTGTGCCTGATTTCTTACACGTGGGAATCGAGAGTTCCCAGGCTCTAAAAAAGATGTCTTTAAAGAGCTGCCAGCTCTGTTCTGCTCCTTTATCCCTGAGGGCAGTTTCCCAGCGGGTCCCATCTACTAATTCCTTAAAAAACTGAAAGCTCCTTTTCCTAAAATTCAGCATCCTGACCCTACTCTTCACCTGGCCCATATCCCTCAAGGTTGTGAATTCCACCAGGACATGATCACTGCAGCCTAGGCTGCCACCAGTCTTGACTGCTTTTATTAGTTTATCCGTGTTGGTAAGCAAAAAGTCCAGTAATGCTTCTCCTCTGGTTGGGCTGTCTGTCACCTGGATTAAGAAATTATCCTCGATGCACTCCAAGAGTCTCCTGGACTGCTTACAGCTTGCTGTGCTGTTCTTCCAGCAGATGTCAGGGTGATTGAAGATCCCCAGCAGGGTCAGAGCCTGCGAGCATGATGCTTCCTGTAGTTGAAGTAAGAATGCTTCATCTACATCCTCCCCTTGACTGGGCAGCCTGTAGTAAACACCAACCATGAGGTTTCCTTTGTTGGCTTGGCCTCTAATTTTCACCCATAAGCTCTCAACCTGTCCATCGCAGTTTAAGACAGCTGTATGTAGTCAATCCATTTTTTTATACAGAGGGTAACCCACCACCACCACCAGTTTATAGCCATTGATTGCAGTGCTCCAGTTGTGTGATTCATCCCACCACATTTCAGTGACAGCGATTAGATCATAGCTTTCTAGCTGTACAGTGACTTCCAGCTCCTTTTGTTTGTTACCCATGCTGTGTGCATTGGTATAGAGACACTTCAGCTGGGCTATGGACCATGTCACCTTTTTAGAGGAAAATGCCCTAATTCCTTTGGGGCATTTCATAGGTGTTCCCCTATTGGTTCCTAATATATCAGCAGCCCCCAGCTCTTCTCTGTTACCCAAAACTCCATCCCCTTCCCCTGCTAAATCTAGTTTAAATCTCTCCTTATAAGTCTGGCCAGCTTGTTGGCAAAGAGGCTCTTGCCTCACTTGGTCGGATGAATCCCATCAGCTCCCAAGAGACCTGGCTTCTCAAAGGTGGATCCATCATCAGAGAAGCCAAAATTTTGAGTATGGCACCAGCTACAAAGCTAGGCATTCACCTGTTCAATTTGCCTCCCCCTTGCTAAACCCCTTCCTGTGACTGGGAGGATGGAAGAGAACACCACCTGTGCTCCTGATCTTTTTAATATTGCCCTGAGGGTCATATAGTCTAAGTTGCCTTGTTGCAGTATCAATAGACCCTACATGGAACAATAGGAACAGGTGATACTCTGTAGGGTTCATCAGGCTTGGCAGCCTCTCAGAGGTGTCACGAATGCCAGCTCCTGGTAGGCAGCAAACTTGTCTAGAGCAATTGTCTGGATGGAAAATGGGTGCTTTGGCTCTCAGTAGGGAATCTCCAATTCCTAATACCTTATATGCTTTTCTGGTGGCTGTAGTTCTAATGCAGGTGGGTGGTTGGATCAAGTTTGCATGGTTGGATTTTCCTGGATCCTGTCCATTATTCACATGCTCTTCATTCTCCAGCCCCAGAATATTGTGTCTGTTATGTAGGAGCACTTCAGGGGATGGGGAAAGGTTCTTCTTCTGCCCTGAGCAGAGACAAGGGTCCAGTCTCCTTCATCTTGTGAGTTACTTGTGTCAGACAGCTCGAGGTTGGATTCAGGCTTACCTTCCCCTTGCAGAGCCTTAAGGCAGGGCTGTTGCTCAGGCTGAGACAGTGCACAATACCATGTTTCAATGTAATTCACATTCACATTCAGTCACATTCCTGGATACTGCATTGCCTGTTGAGCTCCTCTAGTAACATAGCTACTTGGTCCGAGGAGTTCCTCCAGCTGGGTGTACTTGCAGCTATGACACCCACCACTGCCTTCAGCTGCTAGGGGGACTTCCAGATACTGGAGCTCCATGCAACCTAAGGTGTGGACAGCTATTTCAGTCCTTGGGAGATCTGTTTGGGTTGAGACGTCAGCATAGGTAGGCTGTAGTGCTTCCATTCATGTTTCAGTCACAGCCTTGCAGTTGTGGTGGGTGGACACCACTTTCTTTCAGCAGGTCACAGTCTCCTTATAGTTCTCAGAAAAAGTAGCTCACTTCTAAATTGATAATTCTTTTGAAAGACATTGTTCTTCTAATTCCCTGGAGACCTCAAGCTTCTGGGTGGGCTTGCATAGCCATCAGCTAGCTGGGGTGACCATTGGGGCTGCAGCCTAATCCTGCGGGTGAGCAGAGCAAGCAGCAGCTCGAACACTGGCAGAGTTGGCAGCTCTTCCCACATACCCTGCCACATGAAATGCCACACAAACTGCTGACACTGCTCCCAACCGATGTTGTCCCTGTTTGCACAGCCTGTTAGCGCTGCTCCCCATGGCTGATATTCCCCACGGGCTGGTTATATGCAGTTTCCCATGGTTTGAACTGGTCATGGGGATAGCCAGCACCATCCCACTCTTGCCCACCCCTCTCACAAGATCTATCTCCTCCGGCTGATACCTCCCCTACCAGCAGCCCAAGGGTGCTGGGGGCCCAGAAACTCCTTTAGACACCCCTCAGGGACCTCACAAGCCTCGCACTGCTCTCGGCAGGAGGTAACTGCCTATGCTGCTGCTGCTGCTAGCATCAACTTCCCAAGGTTTAAACTGCAGGAACAAATCCTAGTTTGAGATCCTGGCAAAAAATCGATAGCAGTGATTACATATGTTTAAGAAAGCCTAGAGTTTGGAAATACGTAGATGAGGGAAAATGAAAATTGTTAGGGACCACTTACTTTACTTGACTATCCTTCACTGAGTTTGGCCTCAAGAAATATCTATACACCCATGGAGTATTTGTCAAGGTAATAGAATATAAACTATATGGGTTTCTTTTACTGCCTTCTGATATAATATAATTTTAATTATATTTAATGGAATGTCTGATCATCCTATAACTTAGTAAGACCTGGTTTTAACACACAACACTGCACCCTTTGAATTTTAAAACGAGATTTTAGCAGGCACCATAAAGACAAGGTTTCTCCATCTTTTATAGGTGGAAGTCTGGTTACCTGTTGGCTATAACTGAGATACAGAAACTTCTAGTCTCAAGTTAACCAGAAAGCAGGCATCCCAGACAGAAAAAAGGCTTTACTTGCAGTAGCTGTAACATGGTGACCTTCAGGGCTATAAAACATTTTAACTTGATGATAGAGACAAATATCTTCATCTCTATCTTTTCTTCTTGAATCTGGCTAAAATATAAGCCTTTAGATAGTGCACTGAACAATATTTATCTGTAACTCCAGAATACAGAAGAACCACATTTCCTCTCCATCTTGGAAGATTGCAGAGCTGCTCTGGGAATAAGTACCTCATCTCTCTCTCTCTCTCTCTGTGTTCAAGTAGCACTATGGCAAAATAGCAGACAGCTGGGCCCAAAACTTTTCAACTTTTTAATTATCTCTCTCTATCCTTTGAATAAAAATACTTCTGGAATTATTTTTCCTGAGATTTCTAGACCCCCAAGCATGCATGCAGCAATAATATGAGTTGTTGATGTTATTTAGAAGGCCATATTTTCCCTTTGAGTATAAGTTTACATTTATCAAAATATAGTCCCTGGATAGGATCCTTTTGGGACAACAAAACAGAAAGATTTAACTTTTCCTTTTACCTATTGTAGTGGGCCCTATTCAAAGTGGAGTGCTGCGGTGCTGTGTTTAATTTCTTGTGCACTTTAGGGTGTGGGAGGATCCTGCCTCTGCCCAACTCAGCAGTTTCTGTTCCTACTCATACCTCACCATAGTGATGACTGAAGACATTGCTGGAGCTAGAGGAAATTGCTAACTTATCCCAGTGCAAAGCAGTGCTCCTGTATCTTGATAAATTCAATACTGTAACACACTTTAGTTTAGAAGTACTAAACCCTGGTGTCACTCCACCCCCACCCCATGCTTTGAGCACTGTGTAGGATGATAGTATTTTTTATAATAAATTTAAGTTATTCAACAATTCAGCGGAATTTTCAAAATTCCCAAACTATTTAGGGAATTATTTAACTGAAATAATGGAAATTCAACAGAGTGGAAGGATTAGGCAAAATAGATACCCTAATTCAAAGAATGTTCTAGTATTAGAGAAAATGGGATGGTTTGAACGACCTGACTCACTCAGTCTAGTTACTGTTCAATTCCTCTTCGTTATCTACATTCTTAGTCTTCACAGATATGCTTTAAGAAGAAGTAACACCTTTCCAGCCTAGCTATAAACACTGTTTTAGTGCCTTTTTCAGGATTATGTTGGCAGGAAAAATACAGCAGAAGGATTTATGATTATTATTGTTTTACAGTGACATGACCTGAATTGTCTGTCTCATGGTGCAAATTCAATATGCTGAATCCCTGTTTAACTTGTGCAACAGTAAAAATGAAATCTGACAAATCACCACCTCCAAAAAAACCACAAACCCAAAACAATAAAACCAAAGCCCCAAATCCCCAGCACAATTTTTTTATGCAGTTAAATTCAGTCATGGTGTTATACACTTTGAAGAAAAAAATCTTAAGCAATCTTCAAAAAAGTTATCATATTCAAATATGAACTTAGTGTTCTTGTGTGAGCTATTAAAGACAAAACCAGAGATAAATTCTAGAAATATGAATCAGGCATTTTGGAAGCCAGAGTGTTATTACAGAAAAAAAAGGAAAAGGCAAAACCTGAGATGAATTCTAGAAATATGAATCAGGTATTTTGGAAGCCAGAGTTAAATGAAACATCTACTGCAGTAAATGAGACACACTCAGAGTTCAAAATTGTAAAATTGGCTTAGCATTTCCAAGACCACTTGCAATTTAACATTTTCTTCCTCTTAGAATTCCAAATCATGCAGATAAGAATAGTCTATCTCTTATCTATCTCCCTTTTTGGCAATAAGCATCCATTTTAAATACTCTGTTCTAAAAGGCTGGACTTCCTTTCAGTAGAAATTATATCCACATGCAATTATAGTTCTCTATAAATGATCATATTAGGTAGTGTAATATAAATCAAAGTTCAGTTTACAAGGACGCTTGGTACTTCTGCAAGTTACTGAGAACCTTAGCTTTCTTTACTTCACTGAGTGCCTGGTTTGCAAGTTAAAACATCAATGCACTGAAACTGTATGTTGTAAATTAACTGCTTAGGATTTAACTGACCATTGTAGGTCCCTTCCAACTGAAGCCCTATTCTATTCTATTCTATTCTATTCTATTCTATTCTATTCTATTCTATTCTATTCTATTCTAATTTCCATTCCATTCAGCAGTAATCAAAGCAAATAAGTAGTATATGACCTCACGAGCCAGATTCTTTCATATTGGCAGCGTACAATAGTCTACAATACATCTAATTTTATCTTCACTAGTGTAATTGTTGTACTGACTCCTTTGTTGGTATTTTAAATTCAGACATGCAGATATCTGTTCCCTTTGGGCCTCCAGACAGCCCTCCTCTATCTCCAGTGTGTGTGACTCCACTAGTACAGGAAACTTAAAGGTAATCTGCTGGTAGAAAAGGCCAGAGGTAGATTAGTACACATGGGAACGACTCAGGAGCTGGAGTGTGCTAAGTGAATCAGAGTTTCATGCTTACACAAGAAAGGAAGTTTGTTTAAGCTCAATTTAGCTTATAGTGACTGTTTGCATTGCTGAAGCCAATGCAGACTTCACTACATTGCCTCACCTACATCTCTAAGCTTCATGCAGAATATTTCCTGGCTGGTTTGGTCCCTGGCCTGTCTTCTTAGTTGGCCGATAATTGTATCAGCTAATGTCAGTTGTCATAGCTTCAGTGGAACTCCTGAATTTCCAGCAATGGCACATAAGTGTTAATTCCATTGCTATCAACACATTTTTGTAGACATCAGAATTATTCTCTTTGTTAATAATGTTTTGTAAATCTTATCTTTTTCTCTTATTTTAAATCTATTGTTAAGTCACAGAAATTGTATTTGTGCAAATGCAGCTGATGATAAACTCCATCCATATCCCATTGTTTTTGGACTGTTATGTCACTACATCTTCTGTTTCAAACATCAGAAGCAACAAGTACATAAGTTACAGTGTCATCAGAAGCTATGTATACATTCATAGAGTTTCTAACATTAGATACGTTCCTTTCATAAAGTGAGTACAGGGTACCACTGTGATTGTGTCTTAAAATCACAAATGCACTTAATAGCTTGTTCTGCTCTCATATGGCTTACTTTTATAGCATCTAAGCTCCCAACAAGCTTAGATAACTTCTGTATAATTCCGTAGTCAGGGACAAGTATGGACATTCTTTAAATGTGATTGTCAAAACTGGAAATTAGCAAGAACCTTTTGATAGAGAGTTCCTCCTACATAAATGCAACAAAATCTGCTTCCTCCAGGCTTGCTGGATTGACCCAGCTGACTAAGCTACTAAAGCACGCTCTCAAAAGATGTTTTTTATCATAGCCTATATAGTCAAACAGAACAAAAAGCTACGAGACAATGTAAGAGGAGTAAAAAAGATATGATTTTTAGGTAATTCACTGAGTTTTGGTAATTCACTGAGTAAGCTGATGCTTGTTCATCACTCTGAGCATATTTACTTTCTTTAAGAATATTTCCTGTTAATTAAGATTTGTAATATATTCTTTTAACAAATTTGTCTCTACTATGTGTGAAAGAATTAGAGGTTTGGTTTTTGAAATTATATACTTATGCTGGTATTTGGGCAGAACAAGAAGAGTGTCCTCATTTGATAAACACCTTCAGAAATTATAAGTTAGGTGTTCTGTCTCTTTTTGAGACAACTTTTTGTATTGATGTTCAAATATGGATAAAGTACCTGAACTTTAGACGGACAACAGTGCGGACTTCTATATCTTTATAATAAATACGTGAAGGAAACCCAATCACATGTTGATACTTGAAAAAACAGTCTGATCTCAGGCATTAGCTACTTCCAAAGGAAGAATCAAATGCACAAAATGCTGCATGTATTGATATAAGCATGTGTTATGTGCAGTTTTGAAAATGAGATAAAGTCATTTAGAGTCTTACAAACTAAAAAGCTATTTTTTTTATAACATTCTATGAGGTTGCCTGTGCAAACGAACTACAGTGAAAATATTAAACATGCTTGTATAGTAAATATAACTCATTCAAATCTCTATAACTCATTTGAAACTAACAAACATCTAGACACATTTTTGTGAGGTATATTTTTATGTAATTGAAAGCTTATTTGATAAGATTTCTGAACATGATAAAACATATATGTATCAGTGAATTGTTGTCACATTGACTGATGGTCAAAATTCTATTTTCATTATATATTTTAGTATTAAGATTTTTTTTTATATATAATCCATGTAAATTTTGTGGACAATCCATAGTTAATCAGCTTATACAAAAGTTGTGCCAGGGGCGGTTTAGATTGGATATTGGGAAAAATTTCTTGACCGAAAGGGTTGTCAAGCATTGGAACAGGCTGCCCAGGGAAGTGGTTGAATACCACCCATCCCTGGAGGTATTTAAAAGATGTGTAGATGTGGTGCTTAGGGACATGGCTTAGTGGTGGATTGGGCACTGTTAGGTTTATGGTTGGACTTGATGATCTTAAAGATCTTTTCCAACCTAAAAATAAATTATCCAGTTGATTTTTCTTTCATGCTTATCTAAACCTGTGATGGCCAGGAGGCTGTTGTGCAGGACAATTTGTGGCAGGGACTTAGAACTTACTGACAACACTGTTGTTCTTTTTCTTTTTCTTCCTTATGCAACTAATATTCCTTTTTGCAGGAGTTAATCTGCTGAAATTTTGCAGTTTTGGGAACTCTAAAAGAGGTTGGAAGCCACAACACAGCACAGACTGGAGTGCGTACCATAAGGCATGTAGAGCTGAGCTTGCATTGGAAAGTGGCAAGTTGCTCTTAGCAACTTGCATGAAAGACCTTTTCCAGCTAGATTTTGTAAAGGCTTACTGGCAGCTGTCAAGTTTTTTATTAAGGCTCTTGTTGAAATCAGATGCTGCTTAGGTTTGCTTGGTATTTTCATTTGCCTATATGTTGTGAACAGTGATAAAAACTCCTACAAAAGCATAAATTATATCAAATTTTTAGCAGTTAAGGAATTACAATGTCCACAAGAGAAAAGAAAAAATGGTGGAAGGAGACTGTGGGAAATCTGAAACACTCTGGAATCTGTGCAAGAAACCTTTGAGTGGAAAGGCAGGTCTTCTTCATTGTTTTCTTTTCTTTTTCTTCATATTCTGGAGAACCAAGTCAGTCAGAACACTGGACTTACTTTATAATGCTGTTCATATCTATGGGCTAGATCATGTGGTGGGATAAATCATAAGGACTCTACTAGATATTGCCCATAATGTTAATTTCTTGCTTTTTTCTTTTTAAAATTTGTTATGCAATATATGTAAGTTCTCTTGTCAGATTGGATCATAAGGATTTCATTCATTGAAATCTGAAACTTTACACTTGACTTCATGTCAGTCAAAAGAAGCTGAAAGGTTTGGAATGCTTTTATATAATAGAACAAGCATAGGGGAGAAGGAAGGGTCCACCTGTAATTTAAAACATTGTCTTAATATGGATGTAAAATATTTTCACAATATTTTTTAGATTCTCAGACTTTAACAACTCTAATTTAGAACATCAGGCTGAAATGCAATGACGATATAATGATAATACATACATTGCTTATATTGTAGCTTACTATAGAAAAAGAACTGTGGATGAAGTTCTAAGTGCATTTAAGTCAGTAAAAAATTTACTAGTCAACTCAAATGGGTCAAGATTTCAATGTATTTAATCCCTTTATTTCATAAGAAGCCACCAACATGATAGTCTGTGTTTTTAAACAGAGTTTTGTATAGTTTCCTCAAAAGTGTAAATGCATGATTTTAATACTACTATAAAGATTCTGGCTGACTAAAAGAAATACATGTTAAGTCTTTCATTTTGTATGAAATCCTCCATAATTGCAGGGGGTTGCAGTATTTTATACAGAAGTTAGAAGGAAAAAAATGTAAAGTGTAACTCAGTCTAACCATCCCTTGGAAATGATCCTGATAACAAAAGCAGAATGGCAAAACTGTGTGTGAGGTAGCTGGTAATGTCAGTATGCTGCTCATGAGGAGGCAGGGGAGCATTGTGCAATGGTTCATAGAGTTAAAGTTGCATGATTGCACCAGCCAATGAGATGTACTCTTGGAAGGACAGCACAAAACAAAGGCATTTTTTCCTGAATTATTTCAGAGCTCCATGTCATTCCTTGCAATCACAGACTGACTGACACTGAAGGATCAAAATGTTTACTGCTTTACAATACCCTATCAAGCCTCAGCTCTGTTGTACTAGTCACTATATGAATATACAGTATACAGAGCTAAAAATATGCTCCCTGTGTGTTTTGGGGGCTTCCATTTCAGAACAGACAATGAATTTTTTGCTTTAATAGCTCCAAAAACCTGTATAAGGCACTGGTATTGAATGAATAAAACTTTTCTTGGTGATGGATGTTAAGTGCGTTCTTCAATGGGTATCTGCAGGTAAAGGTTAGCAGCTGAGACAGGCCATACATTTTCATCTTTTCATTTCTGCTTTCTAATTGAAAATTATGGCTTCTATTTAGGGAATCAAAATAATGTGTTCTTTTGGCATTCATTAGTGCCAGGTTTCCTGCAGTAACACTGGGTCATTTACAGCTTACATTGATTACGAGAATGTATAGCAATGCAAGACGTAATAAAATTACTGTTGGAAAAGTGGGAAGGCTTATAACAGGCAAAAAAATGGTTTCAGAATTTTCCATTTTTATTTTTTTCCCCATTTCCCATGTCGTCTGTGGAATGTATTATGTATTTTGCCTAAAACTAAGTACCCCCTTTGGGAACTGGGAAAGGGTAAAATAAATGCTTTTAGCCTTTAGCAGAACTTAAGAGAAGAGAATAAAACCAGAAGGAACATAGGTTTCTTCACTGATACAATGTTAATTTGTATAAAATCAGATCTTAGACATGTAAAGAAAATCAAAACCAATCTCTGTAAGTATGCTGCATAACTTTGTGTTTTCATTTCTGCTAGAAATGTTAAACCAATGTTTAACATTTACTCAGGAATGTGACTATTTCTTAAACAATATCATAAGTATGCTTTTTCACATATCATTTTTGTTCCATGTATAAGAAATCATGTCTGATTGTAAATATTTGTGCTCTGTGAAAATATTTTTATGTTTGAATAGCAAGTAGCTACCTAACTCCCTCATGTTTCTATTATAATCTCATCCATAACTAATCGAGTTTCGATCAAAATGTATTTCAAAACAATAGAAAAGTATCAAATAATACATTGATTTATACAGAAGGTTGTCTAGCCCACAACCAGTACCAGATAGAGACTAATTAATCATGACAAAAATTTCATGCCTATATACTTTCAATGGGATTGTGTTTGTCCTAGCAAGACATAATCAGTGAAACTTTTGTTCTGTTGAGAATCTTTTAGGGAGAAATATTGCCATTAAAGCTTTATACTTTTGGTACAGATGACTTAGTTACTGTAAACTTTTAGGAGATTTGACTGTGAAGCTTCTTAACTTCTGTATCATTTTCCTTTTACCAAAGAAACATCACCAGAATTCCTGTTTCTTGGAGAGAGGGGAAAAAAACCAAACCCAACCAAACAAACAAAAAAAAAAACCCCAACACTCTCTACCTATCATTTTTATTTTACTGTGGGAGATAGGAGGAATCAAACACACATTCTGCCCTAGACGCTCAATTGTTTTTCATCAAGGACTTGTATTAGTCCTTGATAAAAATACGAGGAATTCAATTCTGAATGTCCTTGAATAAAGGGTAGCTTACAGATGTTGTGCTCCCAAAATAGAAGAGAGAACAAGCTATGACTCATAAGGTCTTAATTTCATCTCTACTTTTCCCATGCTCTTGGGAGGAATTACATTGTTTCATTTGATGACTTCTCAAAGATTTCTCTTTTCTTCTAACCTGGATTACAGGTTGATAAATGGGGCTAACCTGTTTGTTCATAGTAGTAGAGTGATAGAAGGATAATTGCTTTCCTCCATACAACCATAACCAGGATCTCTGAGTGTGATTATCCAATTTACATCATAAAGTCTCTGGGGAAGGAACCATCTTTCTTATGGTTGGTTTATCCAATGCAATGGCTGACCTTGTGTGTGACTGTAGCTCCTAACTGTTAATGGCACAGAAATTATTAAAGTATGAAGAAAAAAGATCTTCCCTTCTGTTGTGCATGAGACTACGAGCTGTCAGAGTATCATCAGTCAGATTGGCACCAACAGATCCATGGCTTTGCTCTCACACCTCATCATGAAGGTACAGTACAGCTCCCAGCTTGCAAACTGCCTGCACAGAGCTCATGACTGTTTGCATCAGCTTGGTCTCTATGATGCCAGGCTCACCATTTTTTTCTTTCAGAAATGGTCTCATCTTCATTTGAAAATGCTAAAAATCTGTTTTTAAAGGAAAGACATTTGAATCACTTATCTTGGTGCATGGAAGTTTCTGCTGCTTGTCAGAAGTGCAGAGTTTAAATCACTTGGTTGTTTTATCAGGAAAGAAAAATTGGGCCTTTGTGAAAAACCTATGGACTCTCATTTATTTGATTTTTCCTGTGATTGTAGTCAAGGCTCAGCTGAAATGCAAGCTAATTTTACTGACATCTTTATAGTGCCTACTGAAGCCAGCTAGCCATGCCCGTGTTTGATAAGAGAGGATCAAGCCTAGCTAGCCTTCTACTTTTCTATGAGGGTTGCTGATTTCTTTATCTCTTAGGCCCCTTTACGAAATTATTTAATAAAAATCTATCTTCATAAAGGATATTTTTATTAAAACTCAATAGTTTGCCCCCCTCGCCCCCCTTATGACCTTCATGGAGGATGTGTACGTGGACAACATTTATAAGAAAATATTCTAGAGATTTACTTCAAATACAGTCTTCTGAAATAGAAAATTTATAGAGAAGAAAAAAAATCCATTGTGCATGCCTGCTAAAATAACACAGAGCTTGAATTAATATTTCTTCTTCATAACTGCATTCAATATATTCAATAACCTGTGGGACAAATTTTTCTCACATCATGATGAAATTCTCCTGCTGTTTAAATCAATAGGACTTTTACCTTTCAATTTAAGGCATCCAGTTTTCACCTTCAGATTACTTTTCTTAAAAGGCAACATCTTCTCTTACTGCAGAGAAGGTCTTCCTTTCATTTTAATAACTTGACTCTGTCATTTGCAAAGATAATAACAGGAAGCAAATCACTCAGACAAAGAAGTATCTCAGTCTGGTAATCAGTTACCTGTATAGCTGACTCATCAAGGACAAATTGCCTGCATATTGGTATCTGTCAAAAGACGGTGCCTAAAAGAAGAATATATTAAAATTCCCATATCTGGAAATATCTTCTATGTCATCTCAATGAGGAAAATTTACATTTAGAATCATAAAAAGACAAGTTACCTCAGAAGTTCTAAACTGGTGACATTTTACCCTTTCCACTTCTTTTTTTTTTTTCTGAAGGCAGTATTCAGTGTGCATGACTTTGATATACCCTGCCTAAGGGAAATTGAATTGATGGCTTAGGGAAATAATATAGAGAGAGATACTGCTTTGGAAATTCTAATGAATCATCTATGCAATTTTCTGTTTATACGATGAAGTAAATAGAAGACAGGATCTGAAAAAATGAGAAATAGCAGTGTTAGATATTAATATAGTTCATATGTGTACAACAATATATTTTACTTAGGAAACAACTGAGCATTTTCCCTTTGTTTGTAAAATGAAACATGCTCACTGTTGTTTACAGGAAAAGCAAGACTGCATAAAAAATTTCTGAGCGGGGTCTTTGGTTAGTCTCACTGATCACTACCACATGGTATTGGTTAACAATGTAATTGAAGCAGG
>NW_008825619.1:1749036-1782172 GCF_000699105.1 Pygoscelis adeliae | reverse complement strand
TTCCTGTACTCGAAAGTACAATAGGAGTTAGACTCTACTCAGCACGATGGTAAGCAAGTTGGGATTTCCTGACTTTATTTTTTATTTGTAATTTGTGAGGACAACTGCAGGATCGGCTTGAACTATACCAATATTCAAAGAACTAAATCCAATTCAGTGTGCTGTAAGTTTATATTCTAAATAGTTGTTTTCCGTGTTCCCTGTTTTATTTTTCCTTGATACTTCGCAGAAATAGAATGATCAATCAAAAATAGTTGCCAGTGACGACATCTACAAGTGGCAAGGCTAACTTGCAGATGTTAAAAAAATTTGATTAATTTGTCTGTAAGCAACCACTTGTACTTTAGCAATTGTGACATTTTACAAAATCTTACAAAACATTCAAAAATATATTGGTTTAAGGTAGGGTTTTGTCCATGTAACTTGAATCCTGAATACATAGATTCTTTTAAAGGATACGAAATAGCACGGTTCCCTTCATGTCTAGGCATGTGAGACCATGAACATGAGCCGGCAGTGTGCCCAGGGGGCCAAGAAGGCCAATGGCATCCTGGCCTGTATCAGAAATAGTGTGGCCAGCAGGAGTAGCAAAGTGATCGTGCCCCTGTACTGGGCACTGGTGAGGCCGCACCTCGAATACTGTGTTCAGTTTTGGGCCCCTCACTACAAGAAGGACGTTGAGGTGCTGGAGCGTGTCCAGAGAAGGGCAATGAGGCTGGTGAGGGGTCTAGAGAGCAAGTCTTCTGAGGAGCGGCTGAGGGAGCTGGGGTTGTTTAGCCTGGAGAAAAGGAGGCTGAGGGGAGACCTCATCGCTCTCTACAACTCCCTGCAAGGAAGCTGTAGCGAAGTGGGTATTGGTCTCTTCTCCCAAGTAACTAGCGATAGGACGAGAGGAAATGGCCTCAAGTTGCTCCAGGGAAGGTTTAGATTGAATATTAGGAAAAATTTCTTCACCGACAGGGTTGTCAAGCATTGGAAGAGGCTGCCCAGGGAAGTGGTTGAGTCCCCATCCCTGGAGGTATTTAAAAGACTTTTTAGTTTTCTTGAATGCCTTGTGAGCTACAGTTTAGGGGGTAACCCAGAATTCTGAGCATTAGACACTCCAAAAGTTATCAGATATTTACATGTATTGCTTTATAGTGATTGTGAGGTGGAATATTATTAAATCGCTTCAAATAAAATTTCAAGGCAAAAGAAGTATTTAAAGAAGTTTATTTAAGCCAAATTCTGTGAACTTTGTCCATGCCTCAGGAGATTAGGAATCAGAGTACATCATCTTAGATAAAAATGTTCATTTACTGAGCTTCCTCACAGAGAAATAGATACACTCACATGGAAAGTAAGCAGAAGTAGTGAGAACATAGCAAGAGGCAATAACTTCATAAAGACATTCAGAAGATCAATGGTGAATTCAAGAATACAAATCCCATTCTTTGAAACCTAGACTAGTACGTTCTGTAATAGGCAATGACTATTTAGAAGCAGTTGCTATAGAAACCTTCAACATGATCAACACATGAGGTATGGACAGGGTCAATTCCACTTTCAAATTCCAGGATCAAATTACGCAGTTTAAGTTTTCCCATGTAAGATTTTTGGTGAAGAAGTAGAGATTTCAGTGGTAGCTTTAGGAGACAGAACTTTTTCATGGTCATGGAACAGACAAACAAAAACTCAAAGCCATGTCTATACCAAGCTCTGGCTATTCAAAGTAGTGGTTCCTTAAGCATGAATAAGAACTTGAATACATATTTGTTTGTTCATGAATGTCTTTGTGATCAAATTAAAGTGAATTGCATTTGAATATCTTGAAGAAATGCCCTTTTCACAATCAATATATACTTAATTTATGTGTTGAATTGTCTTATTAAATTCTTGTCTAATGTTTATTGATCATTACTTACTTAGTGGAGATTATGTCCTTTAATCTAATCCCAGCCTTCAAACAGAGCAGAAAAGACTACACTAAATAATTACCAGTGAGAACACATGCTGTATAAACACAAAGGGAAAAGTTGGTTATTTAAGAGTCTTCTTCAGTGCTATGAATACCGACTGTGTTTTATTAGTATATTCTAGTTTAATACCAAAAAGTGATATGACATATGTTTCTTATCATTTCCATTCATTTAGTTAGAAAATATAATTTATCCTTTTATAGGATAGAATGTATCTGAAGAATGTACTCTGTTGTGTATACAAGATGTTGTGTTCACATAGATAACCATATGAGCTGATCTGCACGCTAGCCAAGAAAAGGGAAGGACTGGTCATACACTGGGTGGAACTAACCACAGAAACTAATCTAACTGAATCCAGAGAGAATTACTATGCTAAAAATACTTAATGGCACCTTGTCCTTTAAAATAAAGGAGACCATGGGTGTGAATAAAGTATGGTTGAGACCTGAGGTCTCACAACTGAAGTCTCACAACAAGACTACATGGAAGGTAGTTCTGCATAAAAGGGAGACCTTGCTGCCAGGACAAAGGACATACGCGTTATAGGTGTGTCCTGGGCGCTCAAATGGTTGCTGAGTATATAGAAAAGCTCTGGCACATACCTTTTTATTTTTACTTTCTCTGTGGATATATCTAAGGTTGCTCTGGAAAGTCTTTGTTTTCTTTATGGCTGCCAAAGAGTTAAAAATGTAAACAGTAGTACCCCCATAAAATTAGAGATCTTGGTCTTTCCATGAACATATTTATACTACCAGCATGACTGATGGATCATCACGTTTCATACTGAAATCCCCCTTTATGGCTTTCAGCAACTTTATATCCAGGGGCTGACTAGCAAACTGTGAGGGTGTGAAGTAAGCAGAAGCCGTGTCTCAGCAGGGTCCTATACACTTGGGAAAGAGGCTCCTTCAGGGAGTGCTCCAGAACAGGAGTCTGATTCAGTTGAATCACTCTCAGGGAGAGCCCTCAAATCCCACTGACTGTACTAGAAAAACAGGAAAGACTATGTTCCTTATAGAAGTACTTAATTTCAGTCACTCCACTTAAAAGAAATCAAACACCTTCCTTCTGGGGGAGAAAAAAAATTTTTTCCTCCCTCCTGCTTTTAATAATTGCTATAAAAGAAGTCTTCATTTGTGATTTTTTCTTTTTTTTTTTTTTTAAGAGCTAAGAACTCTTAAAAGAGAATGGGGGAGAAAGATTATAGGACATAAACAATGCAGTGAGAGATACAACATTTATATAGGCTTATGTATTTCTCTTGCAGCTATGGTGGGCATAAACCACAAAAAAAAAACAAAGAATGGAGAAAACAGGGAGAATATGGTGAGATGACTACAGAAAACTATTTTATGTTAGCAACTGAAAGGAAAACTCCTGTCCAAAGAACAATGATTAGTCTAAAATACACTGAACTTTTAAGGTTGTATTCAGATTTTGATTTATTTCTTTTAAATTCTGAAAAATGTCAACAACTCTATAAGAAGTTAATCAAATGGAGAAAAATCAAGATTAATTAAAGATCGGTGCCACACAAAAATTGGAAGTGGCTGTCAGGCTTGGCGGGGCCCAAGAAATGTTTGTTACTGTAGATACAAAAATATACATAAGGAGAACTGATGGAAAACATTGTCTGAGGGATGCAGGGTTCAGGAGCAGTGGGGGCTCCCCATGGAGTGTCAGGGCAGGGCCTGGCAGCCAGGGCCCATCCCACCCCCAGCCAGGAGCCGGGCAGGCGGGGGGCACCCGGGCAGCCCCAGCCCCGGGCATTGGGCACCTCCCTCCCCAGCCAATGTCCACAAGGATGGGGATGGGACATGGGCCCATGGGTGGGTCTGGCTCAGGGGGCCCATGGCCGGGCAGGGCAGGGCTGTGGGGAGCTGGAGACCGGCCCTGCTGCGGCGTCGCTGGGGCAGGGACTGACGGCCCTTGGGGGCTGACATGGGGTCCTGGGCCCTGGGCAGGGTTGGGGGAGCCGCGGGGGGCTAGGCAGGGACGGTCAGGGCTGGTGGTGCCCTCATGGGCCTGACAGAGGCAAATTTCAATGTAAAACAGCAGAGTGGCAAATAGAGAAAAAGAAAATTATATTAATATGGAAATAGTAAAATTACTTTAGTTCTCTTGTTCTCTCCAAAGCTGTTTCATAGTCAGCTGTGTCAGAGCATATTACCAGATGATCTGCACATGAAGTAATGTGTAAAGTTTTACTTTTCAAAAGGACAGGCTCAATCATCAAACAAATTAATCTGGCACTTGATTCTGTAAGGTGCTGAGCAGTTGGCTCTGATCCAGCAAAACATTTCACTTCTACTTCAATCCCATGAATGCTTTTGTTCATTTAAAATGCACTGGAAATTCATTGTTAGAAAAAAGGAAAAAAAACCCAAGCAACCTCTAAACCCAAGGATGCAATTATAACAGATTCATTCATCCAGTGAGACATTTTAGTGTTTTGTAAAGATCTACTTTTAAACCTGCAAAGGCTTGCTGAAAATTTGATTTGAATTATTTTTTTGTTTATTGTGAAAGCATTATTATTTCTTTCCTTCACTTTTTTTTTTTAAATAAGGTAGGTAGGGAGGTATTTTCTCTCTTTGCATGCTTTTTTTTTTTTAATTGGTATTATCAGAAATAGGCCTGATCTTACCTAATATTTTTGAAACATCACAGAAGGATCACTCTATTAGAAAGATATACAGTGTATATGTATTATCATCATTATTTTATTGAAACATGTTAATGTGAAATGTAAAATCTCTAATGAAATATTCTCTGTTTCTCTGATTTAGAATATTTGGCTGGTTTGAGTCTATCTCGACTTAAGTTAGGAAAGGGTCAGAAAAGGAAGGACTAAGTCTCTAAAGGTCAAGCAGCACTAAATAGAATAGTATTTGTATATTTTCAGTGCTTGGGAACATGAAAGGTTATAAGAAAAACAGAAGCTGAAAAATAAACCAACCAACCAAAACAACAAATAACAACCAACCACCACCACCCACCTCCCCCCAAGCAAGCTTGAACTCACAGCAGCTGTTTTTCTTACTGTAAACAACACAGCTTTTGAGAAAGAACAGAAAGAGAGAATCACCACGACCACGCAACATTGCATGGTATTTAATAACATTGCATGATATTTCCCATACTTGGTGGATAAGGCTCATATCTGACATATGTAGACTAGGTCACCTTTCTGTATCTATGAAAAGGGCCTAAGTTAGATACTAAATTGAAAAAAAACAGATTACACTTCTTGTCTTTGTAACTGAATTTCAACCAGAATGAATAGAAATTGGTTGTTAAATAATTTGACTATGGAGGTAACAGACTACCTGCACAAAATTTTAATACCAAAGCATGAGAATGGAATGAAAAACAAATTCTCAAAGTCTTTTAATCCTAATAGAAGATCTGATCATTTACACTGCCCTACATGATTCTCAAAATGGCAAAATATCAACCTTTTTTTTGAAGTGTTCCTATTTAAAAAATTTTTTTTACTTGAAAGTTTAATAATGCTAACTGTATCTATAAGCTTGGATTTATGGAGTTGGAATACTTCATGAGGCAACAATATCACCCTTTGAGGACTTGGGAGGTGAAGTCTAATTGGGAGCTCAGCTCATTAAGAAGACTGGGAACATCTGCAACTTAGATGTCTATCTATATGTGATGTATCCTCTCCACATAATAGAGGTAGGCAAAGTTAATCTGATTAATTTTAGGCAATGAATTAGGAAGTAAATAAAGTCTTAGAAGTGCCGCCTTCTCTGAACTTACTGCAAAGAATGTCTTGGCAGCTCAGATTGATATAAAAGTATATATGTTTAGGTGAATCCTACCTTATATTCGCAAATAATATTCCTCTGAGATATTATGACATTCTTCTGAATCACATTTTTTCCTTCTGTTTTGGCTATAAAAAAATCATTTCAAGGTGTTGTAGTATCAGGAAAAGTTGAAGACTTCTATTGATGGTAAGAACTGTTCACAAAATGTTCTGCTGAGTCTAATTTAGTGTCTAGTTACAACAGCTGTGGTGTTTTGAAGTTACTTTCATTTTTTTTGTGCATGCTTTTTAAGAATTGAAACTTTATTAATAATAGTGTACCACAAATTTGTTTATTCTTTTGCAGTCCTGTCGTTCCTACATGAATTAGTTAACAATATAATTATTTTAATTGCTTTCGTACAGTCAAATACATTCTATAAAACAGTTTATTGTTCCATTTTATGTGTGTTATTTTAATGAGACTTTTAAGAATAGATAGCTTACATGAAATCACCAGTAGAAGGTGAGGTGTGCGTAGCATCATAAAATTTGTAGTGAAAGAGATATGCCTTTACTGGTTGTTGTGAAAAAATGCTTAGAATGCTTTAGAAGCAATGAAATTTCTCAGACAGTGTCCTCTATACTCCTGCCACATGTACAAATGTCTCTTTAGAGTAACTCTACCATCTTCAGGGTGCAAGAAAAAAACAAACCAGAAAACCAAACCAGTTCTCAAAGTTTCTGGCTATCTTTTTGATAGGAGATGGTGATCTAAAAAGTGACCTTTCACAATCAGACAATAGCTTAAGAAAAAAAATTTTTTTGAAGCTTGTCTGTCGTTAATTCAAAACATGATCTCAGTTCTAAGGAATTTTGGTTTCCTGAAAGGTTTTAAAAAATTACTAGGAATAAAAAAGAGTACCATTAAAAAAAAAAAAACCCAAACAAAAACCAATAAACCCCCTGATCTCTTTAATCTGAAGGAATTCAAAAGCAGTTAAAATTATATCAACTGACTTCTAAGGAGAATAATGTTCTTACAGAAACTTATTAAGAAATTGATAATTACAGTAGATAAAGCTGATTTTATTAAGAAAGCAGTCAGGAAGTCTATTAAAAAAGGATATTTTTCATGTGCTAAATGGAATACAAAAAAAATAACAAGCTTGCAAGATACAGCTGTTGAAGAAGAGTAAAAAATCCCGTTTATCACCACTGTCATTTTCAAGTAATGGCAACCAATAATTTGACTCAACATTCAAGTAATGGTAACAACTATTTTCACTATGAAAAACCTTACTCTGTAGGACTCCAAAAGACCTGAAATATTTAGGGAATTACAATTTGTGTGTAATGGAATTCAAAACACAGGCTTGTCACTGGAGAAGACCGCTCTCTTCAGTTTCTTTGTACAAGGTAACCAGCAAGACAAGGGTAAGGACTGCAGATGATTCAGAATCACCTGTTGAGGCGATGGTTCTGAAAATAAATAGTTTCTTGGGGGTACAGGAAGGAGGTGCTATTTCTTGCATTATTTCCTGCACTATTAAAATAGTATTTCAGACTGGAGTTATCTGTTGTTTGGGGGTTTTAGTCATCCTTTTGGTTTTGGTTGTTGTGCTTTAACCCCCCCCCATAACAGTCACTTTTTGCTGGATTTCAGAATATGAAAACTTTGAGAAAAAACCATAATTGGCCTCATGGAATATTTATTTTGTCTATGATGTGAACTGAGCTGTGTTACTACTTGACACTACAGTCTACGTACAGGCATCATGACTGCTGTTAGATTTTTGTTATGAGGTAACTTTATAACTCAGAGAATACCTTTTGCATTCTTTCTTTATACTGTATGTTTATTTTCTAAGTGGAACTGTTCAGAGACTTGCTTGAATAAGAAACTTGGAAATGTAGTCTTTCTTAACTTTTGGAGCTCTGTAAAGAAGGATTTGGTTTGATCTCATTAATCAGATAACTGTTCAACAACAAAGGTAGAACCAAAACTTACATTTACTTCTGGTGCATTTGGAGGCAGTGTCTGGAATGAGTTGTTGTACATTATCATGGTAAGTAATTTTTGTTCCTGGGAAATAATTTGTCATTTTTAAATAGAAAACAAAACAGCAAAATATGCTAACATAGTAAACGAACTTTGTAAGTTATTTTAGAACTTTCTATGCTTGGCAATCTAGTAAGCACTAGTTAAATGGGATTCCCAAGAATATAGAATCTTATTATATGACAATTATCCAATATCCTTAGCCAGCCTTCTCAAATATGTATTCTTCCCTGAGTTGGTTGAAGGAACAGTGTAACAAGATGTGTAAACTTTGGAGATAAAAAATGACGTTATATGTGTGAAACACCAAATGGAAGTGGCATAGTGACACAGACATTGGTGTCACTTACAATGCAAGACATGCTAAATGAAAGGAATCCTGATGCAATTCCCGGAGGGGACAATGTACACAATATATAATGGGAACACTGCACCTCAATTCAGAAACATGGAGAAGACCTGACAGCACTAACAGCTTTGACAGCAGATGATGAAGCTCCAGTGTATGGCATCTGATTTTTAAGAAAAAATCTTTCTCTGTAGTTATTAAATGCAAAGAATAAAAAGCATTTGTCAGAATGGGGTGACTGAGTCACCATTTCCTTCAGTGTGACTAACTCCAGGACAGAACAGGACACGAAGATGTGCATATACTGGGTTTTCATTTTCTTCCTTCCAAAGTTGGCAAATTACATTATTACATGGCAAATAAACATTATACCAGAGGAACAGAATATTGAAAAATATTGTAAAATTTTATATACTTTGAAAACAACAAATTGAAATGAGTTTATTTTTTACATGACCCCACTAGCAATTATGTCTTATTCACATAATGGTCTTGTAGACAGTTAGATTCATGGCAATATAACCAATGAATAAGAGAGTTCTTTGTGTGGCAGAGGAGAATATCTTCATTGTAACTGAAAGGTCCTGAAAAAATATCTAAGGGCAATAAGAAAAATTAATAAAATTATGTATGTAAGACCATTTTCCTATTTTGTCATGCATATGCAGCATTTCTCAGTTTGTAATTGAGATGTTATATGCATGACTTTCAGATCACATTAGATATTCTAAAGTAAGCCACCTCAAAAACAGTTTTGTGTAAAAAAAAAAAAAAAAAAAAGTTCAACTATTACATTGAATTGATGCATAAGATATTGAAGAAGCTCAAGAAAGGAGAAAGGAACAGACAATCAAAGTGAAAAATGAAACATGGACTAAAAAGGAATCGGAACATTTATTTTTCGATCTCATGGCTTGTTCAACAACCTGCATTCTATATAAGGCAGGTTGTACTTGCTGCTGTTGTTTCATTCATATAATGAATAACTATTTTCCCTAGAGAAACAAAGTCTTCTAGCTTGTCACTTGCTTTGTCATAATCATGTGAAGTTACTTTGACCACTTAAGTACAGTTTTTAATTACTGAAGTTACTAAAACTGATTTATCTTCTAATGGCCCAGTGGGGAAAAAGATGGAGTTACTGGTAAAAATAATAACTTACAGTCATGAAAAAGAGACATCATTTTGCCACCCCTTTTGTTCTTCAAATGCAATGTAATATTTCAGATAAATAAAAGTAGAATCTATGGGATATAACAGTACTGAAATAATCTGAAATTTCTCTAACAGACCTAATTTTAGTTTTCACAGAAATTTTTTATTGTTTCAGTTATCAAATACCTAGATACATAAAATAGTTTCTTCCAGAAAAGCTACCGTGATACTGTCATGAATTTAATATGCTTGACTTCTGATCCACTTCTCAATTCTTCTAATAGACTTCACCTACTATAGACTGAACTCAAACTCTACCCACACACCATCTCCTTTCTCCAAGTGGGAAGTTATTTTGAATTCTAGCACATATACGGACCAAGGCAACTGGCCTTTAAAAGGGAATGAAGCTATGGACCACAATCACAACAATTTGCTTTTTAAAAAAACCCATAAATATAGCTTTGGCTGAAATTAACAACTAAAATGGAATTTTGATTCATAAATCTGTGTGTTTTTCTGTATAAAGATGGATAATCACCTAGATTTATTGAAATGTATACACTGTTGCAAGACAATTCTTTTCTACCCATAAAATTCCCAGAGGAAAGTTATGCAAGTGCCTGATACTCATGGAGAAAATGGGTGGCACGCTCCATTTCCAGAACGATGAGACTTACAGCCTCACTGCCACTTAATTTGCTCAAACTAGAAACAGCATTGCTATGCATGAGACAGTCAACAAATGGGAAAGAATTGGAAAAAAGCGTGAGTGTACCCATCACCTACTTACATAAAGGGCATATTAATGAGTTTTTGAATTTTCCCGACATCCTCATCTTTGTCTGCAAGTACAGGACATATGGCAGAGACAACCATCTGCAGCATCAGTCCTTGTCTGCAGGAATAACTTTTATCAACATTGTAAGCAGCCAACATGATTTACAGGAGCTCAACAACTGCTTATAAAGGGTATGAGCATGCTGAATGTGATGTCTTTATGAACATATCTTTGAAGACTGAATTCAAGCTCTATTTTGCATCATTAAGTGTTATGTTGCTTCATATCTTCCACCTGATTGTGGATGTGGCCTGCCCAATTTGTAGCAATACTCTGACAACGCACCTCACTTACCTCTTTTGTTTTCACACCAAAATACCAGCAGGCTTTCTTACTGTCCTCTTAAAGGTATTCAGTCAATGCCTATACAAGATATGGCCTATACTGATATTAGCTTGGACTAGGAAAAAGATTGTATATTATTTGCAACTATTTATACTCCTCTCTCTCTCTGTAATCTCATTATCCCCTTGTTTTGCTTATGTACAGTTGGCACGTGCACCTGGCTTTCACACAGGATCAACAAGATCAGGAGATAGTCCTGCTCTGGGCTTCAGCCCAGCATACATTGTATAGGGCTAGGATCCTCTCCCTGAGCACTAGCCCAGCAGTAATCCTGGAGGGTTAGAGCTTGCGGATTGGAGAGTTTTTAATGAGTGAACCTTTAATTGCAGAGACAAGCCATTTTAAGGTGCTTTGGGAATTTTGGCTGCAGGTTAAGTTGTCTGTCTCTCTATATAGCCACTGTTTATATAGCAAAATACTCAAAGAAGTACATGTGGTTTAAAGCTGTGTTTTTGTATGCAACTTTTGTATGATGAGGGTACCTTCACAATATAGGTGGCATATACAGGGTTTGCTATGCGTGTTTTTAAGGTAGTTTAGTTGGACAGGTTTTGAAACTTTAATCTGTGTTTAAAAATAAAGATTAAAGGTTGTAAGGTAAAAGGTGTCATTTATCTTTTAGGTTGTATGAAACTGTGTAGTAATGTAGTAAGGAAAGGGCAGAGTGCGTCTATATGTATTTCTGATATGAACAAGTTAGTTTGTTGATATAAATAGTTGTGAACTGTGTTCTGTGCCTTTTCCATTACATATTATAGGTGGAAATTGCCTAATGTTTCAAATTTCCTGAATTTTTTTTTACCATCTTTGAATCATTTAATATTTCACACACAGTGAAACTTCTTTTACATGAACAAATTACATATAAAAGTATTGAATAGCCTTTAATTAGGGAAAAACTAAAAATCATTGTAGCAGACAGCCTAGTGTTACTGGGAGAAGGGGGAATTCAGGTCTAGAATCAAATAGAAAAATTTACATGTCTTCACTGTGGGTTTTTACATGCGAGATAGGTCTAATCAGTGGAGTCAAGGGAGCCATTCATCTCTCACTAAAGTAGATGCCTACATTTGGCCAACCAACTGATACACTCAATTCCATTGACGACATTGTTTAGAACTCTGTTGCTTGTAATGGGAGTGTAGGCACCTATCTTAGATGGTGTCTCAAGACATCTGAGTTTAGATTTTTTTTTAAATGAAATTAATAAGGTACTGAACATGTAAAAGCTCTATGATATTACTGGAGGGAACAGATTCACGTGATTAGTATTGATATCTATAGATAAGATATTGACCACTCTAAAGATAGCATCAACTTAAATAACTCATTTAATCATTGCAATAACAGAGGAAAATAAATGGAAAGAGAATCACTGTGTGGTAACGAAATTCAGTCCAGAGCCTTTTTCATACTGTCTGAATGTATCATTTTTCTGCCAAAGTGCAAAGATGCAGTCTAGACAGCAAAAGGTTTCAGATATAATTCAGATTCAGATAGCCTTCATAAACATAGATTGGCAGGATCTTAAATAATATTTGATTTCAAAATCATGTAGCAAGAAATTTCAAAAATTATCAAAATTTGCCTCTGCTGATAGCATTGAGGGTGATGTTTTTATTTTCTTTTTGATCCTATGTGATTATTTTTTAGGAATAATTTTAAGACTTCTGTTGATTAGTCTACTTAGAGTCCAAATCTTATTTACAGGAAAATGTACTAACCACAGTGATGTAAACAAAGCTGTCTCTTTCACAGCTAAAAATGTTCATCAGTGGGTTTTAAGTACTTTAGTTCCTAGATAGAAATATAATCCAATGGATTAGACAATTGAGTTCCTTAGAACGTTTTCTGTTTATTCCCTTCTCTGACTCTAGTGAGTCTCCTTTGCTGCCTCATGCCTCTTGAATTCCTGTTTGTTCAGCTTGATGTCAGTAGGAAAACAAATTCTGTTAGAAGGATTTTGCCTAGAATACTCTTTGGCCTAATGTTTGGAGCACTCTTCTGGAGTGTAAGAAATGTGATTTCAGTTCTTGTGTGGTTGAGCAGAACCGAGAGTTGGAGATATATTGTCTTAATTTTCTGACATCCATCTCAGCTTGCATTGATGCCCTTAAGATGACTGAAGAGGTTCATCCAGTGGATTACAGAGGATGGATTAGAAGGATAGAATTCAGCCTATCTAGTAGAGGCACTGGTTCTGTTAAATTTTGCATGGCTTGTCCCAGAAAGGCAATCTAGTTAAATGAATGTCATTTTCTTGGAAATACCAGGAAAGTACAGAAATCCAATCCTTCTAATGCATTCACTTTGTATGCTAGAGGTGTCCCTCTCTATCTCTCTGGGTTTTGTAGTTTGGTTGTTTTTTTTCTAAAAGATTATTTTTAACTCCACTTTATGTGAATATAGAGGTCCCACTATGTTGTTTCACAATTAACATATTATTTATTTTGCTTTGAAAAGGTCTCTGACTCAACTATTGCCACCAGGCTCTACCCCAACTGACCCCTACACACTAGCTTTATTTTCTGCATTAGTACTGCATTATGTTGGCACTGGTATACTGGGCTTGTCTTTGGATTTTGCCTTACAATATTGCAAAAAGAGCAACATTCTCTGCCAATGTAAAATAAAACAGCTATACTGATGTAGCTGAAGTATTGCTCATTTACATCAGCAGACAATTTGGCCAAATTTTTAGCCATTTATATCAGAAGATTTATTAAGGAATGCAAGGTTTTACCTCTTTTGGTTTATCAGGATGCTGAACTAAAACCCCAATATCATTAATAATTACATTAGTCACTAATTTACCTACACGGAGTGTTGGTCTGATCCCTTGAATCCATGAAGAATACCTGCTGGCAATATTCAGCAAAATGGTATTTCCTAATTGAGGGATTTCCCACAAGAGTAATTTCTCAGTGCTACTCTTCATCATTATGTACAGTCAGCTACTCTATTGCCACCATCTTTCACATAAAAGGAAATGTTGTATGGTTCTCCCCCTCAGACACAGCACTGCACATCAACAAAGTCTTTACGCCTTCTATAAATTCTTTATGAACATGTGAACAATCGCTAAGCATTTCTATTTTATTAAAAAGAATACTAGAAATTTTCTTGTATAAAATCATATCAATTATACCCATTGAAATAAGTCAGCATTTAAACTTTAAAATCCCCTTCAACTTAAAGTGGATGTATATTCAGTTTTAGAGAAAATGTTTTTTCTCTTTCATTAAAATAAAGACATTAAGCGCTACAAAGAAGAAATGTTCAACTCACACCTCACTTTTGCACTTATATTCCATTTTTATTGCACAAAAATGTTGAACTTTCAAGTGTGGCTTTGGAATTTGACTTATGAATATTTCTTGAGCTGAGCTTTCTGCTCAGCTTTTGGACAATGTACCTACTCACCACAGTTTTGAATATTTTACTTTTGTGATTAATTGAGGAGAAGAAATTACACAATATATTAAGATGATCAAATAATTCATTTGGAAACTGAAAATTGGCTCTTTCAGTCTAAAGGAGTTTCTGTGCTGTGACATGAAAGAATTGCAGGATTAGAGTAACATCTAAAACTGATGTTGCATTTCCCCCCCCTCCCCTTCTGGAAGATTTGACATAAACAGATCGTCCTTTGAGTGTTCTAGTGCATAAAATGTCTTCCTGATCTTATAAAAATATTCTGAGAGTCTAAGTCAAATAAATTGCATGCACTTTGTATAAACGTCGTGGGTAAAATCCTGACATAACAGAAAACACTAACAAAGTGTTTTCCTGAATTAAATGAAACTTACTTAAAAACTATTGAAGTTTACTATTACTATTGCTGTTGCTATTACTACTATTACTAATGCTATTAGTATTTTTTACCATGCAATATTTTGGTGCTAGGTACACAGATTTCCATTGATAATCGCTGAAAATTGAGCCTGATTTCTTGTAGATGCATGATTCTTGCACGATACTTTCTAGCTATAGGCAGGAATACATATTACTATTTCTCACAGACACTAAACATCATGAAACTACTGATTATCAAGGATTACCCCTTGATAATTTAAATATAATATTTAAAAATACTGTTTTTAAATATTTTTTAAATAAAATTTGCAGGTGCAATTCTGTCCTTTGTGTTTGCTTATGAACTTCATAAACTTTCATGTATGTATTTATTTCCCTAATAATCCTGTGAGAGATTCATCCTTTATATGACTTATTTTCCAAAGATTGAAACTACTATTTTCTTCTTCTGGTTTGTGTTTGTATCCTTCTATATAAGCCTTTGACCCACAATATTCTTAGGAATGACTGCCAATGTCATGTTTCATAGCTACTACGGAACTGATTTGTGAATCTCTTGAAAAAATGGAGAGGGACTGATTTTTCCCTCTTCAATTTCACTAAGAAGGGATTGTTGTTGGGTTTTGGCTTTGGCTTTGGTTGTTGGTTTTTTGTTTTTTAATCCTAGTATGTAGGCTGAATGTATGCCATGAAATATGAGTAACCTTTGGTGGTGTCAGGGGAGATATTTGTGCTCTCTAAGCAGCACTTGCCCTTAGGATTAATCATGTTTTCTTCCTGTGGGACTTACAAGAATGATACCTGTCCCTGTTAAAGAATTCACAGACACAGAGCAATAGGCAGTCTCTCCCCTAAAATCTTATTTTAGACAGGCAGTCACAGGCTAATGAAAGGAGGATAACAGAGGCACATAAAGAATATGGTGCTGGGAGAAGTAATGGATGATAATTTATTTGAAGAGAAGGCATTCTTAGAAGGATAATCTAGTGGAAAGAAATAGGAAATAGGCAGAGACGAAGGATGATAAGCTGAGGTGAATATGCTAAGAAAACACAGCTAAGAAAAATGAAAATGGGGTAGGAGATTTAGAAAAATGTAGAGCAAGAAATCAAAACCTGCTAATTATTTACATGCCCAAATTTTGCTTCTAAAAAGCTGCTTCTGCTAGTCTGATGTCTTTGTTGGCTTGTCTCTGCTGTCTTGTACCAAGCATAGGACCGAGGAGAAATGTGCCATTTAATGTCTTTACATCTGGGGACAGCTTTCTCCAGCAGTTTGCATGAAGAGAATATCAAACAGGAGGAGAGTCTCTAGGCAGTGCAGCCTTTGGTTTCGTTGCTTGTGCTCTTACCAAGTTCAGCTAGTTCTTGTCTGCAGTCTTTTTCTGTGTCTGCTCTGCCTTATTTGTTGAATAACGTAACATGGAAAGGTGAGCCAGCTACTGCGTGTAACCAAACCAAACCAAACCAAAACGTTATTTTCTGTTTTGATTCAAATGCTTTATCAATTTATTTTCAGTGTTATAATAAATCTTTGCTATTTAGTTGTTTCCAAGACATTGCTTCCAGTAAAACTGGCTCAGTGCAGCTTGCACATAACAGTACTTGAAAAAGTAACAAAGAACAAGGAGACACTGTTTTGAAAACACACTACACAAAACAAGAGGTAAAGAAAGATAAATCAGATGACAAAGAAGACAAAGGGAAAGATAACATTTGTTTTTCTGTACTTACAACAGTAAAAGCTCTACTTTTTTTTCACTTATGAATGATTTAATCACAAATTTAAGTTTTTCTCATTTTGTATTTTTTCTTCTCTGTTGAAAAGATACTCTTCACTTCCTTGTAGAGTTACAAGTCATTTTAGACAAGAAGTCAAGTCCACAATAAAAGAGGCTGACTTTGCTATTTCTCTCATTTGCATACATTTATTCAGACAAAGATTCATAAATTCTGTACTCTACAGAACTAAAACTGGAAGGAAAGCCATAAAGCAAATACAGTTTATTTTATGCAATGAAACATTTAAAAGTTGGATCTGAGGAACTGATTTTTCTGACCAAAATCTCTCTCACTGGCAAGTCTGTTGGTATTGTTTTCTTATTCACTTATAACTCAATTGTTACCTGTATGAAGGTTGGGTCCTAGCAAAGAATGCAAATAAGGCAAATAAATTATATCGAACTTATCACATATTACCCTGACTAATCTCTTCTTCTCACAACAAAATGGTCTCATTCTGTCAATTGCAATCTTTCATAACCTACCATCAAACAGCATACTGAATTTTATCCTTGATTTGGTAGGGATCTTTTAATTTATCCTTTCCTATCAGAACACTGTGTTGAGGGAACTGATTTGATCTCTTGCTGTTCTTATCTCTGTTGAAAAACTTACAATACTGTTTCATTTTATGGAAATAATAAAAATGGAAATGATGTTTTCATTTGTAATCCACAATGAATAATTTATTATGTTAGCGTTTTCCTTCAGTGTTTAGGTATCCAGCCACTGTAACATCCATTGGTAACACTTAACTGTCAGAAGGACTGATTTACCAAAGCAGGTTTTGGTGATGTTTCTGGGAATTTGGAAGAGTTATTGAACAACAGGAAACAAAGCTTATAGTTTATAGGAGGCTTTTAAGAGTCCCCCATGGAAAAGATGTTTTAGAAAGATACTGTAAGAATAAAACAGTATATCTTCCACCACATGTGGTTTTTAAAAGTCATGCCCATTTTAGGTTTATTTAATCATTGAAATAATCTAGGTTTGCGTAACAGCTTCACTGTGAGAGCCACAATACTGAAATAAATCAGAGGGCATTGGTATTGCTTTTTTTTCTGTGAAATAGTAAGTGAAATATAGAAATAAACTGACCATAAGTCTTTATGAGGGATTAGGTAGCAAATAAAGTGGGAATTGAAATAAGCATTTTTACCAAAGAAAATAAGTTGAGCAAGAAAAAAAATGCTTCTAAGCTTAAAGACCACTAATAGTGGAAATGGAATAGACATCCAAATATGTCATTTTTGTTAAGCATATATATTATTCTTCTGTAGTGTCAGTTTAGACTTGAACTAGAAATGTGGCTGATAATGATCTCTGTACATAGTATAAATATTTGTCTAACCTTGAGCACAGCAGATTTATTAGCAATCTCACAAAATTGTCTTTCTTGCAGTAAAACTTATTTTTGGGTTTAAAAGGCATGAATGACTTTTTTTGACAAGTTTATATTCCCACCTTCATAAATGAGACAGCTTGTGTTGATTTGAGAAGAATAAATCTATAGTGAAGGAAAAAAACCCCACAACTGAAAAGTAATAGCCCCACCCCCATCTCAGGGTAAAAGTGTCTGCAGAGGGAACTGTTTTGAAAGAGATACCAAAGAATACTTTATAACTAGCATCCAGTTGATCTTTGTGTACGGATACTTGGCTTCTTGCTTCTTAGCTATTTAGATGATACAAAGAACATCAGTTGTCCTCAAGATTTTTTTTTTTTGCTTGTGCTTGCATTTGTTCTTTTCTCCTTTTTCCAGACATCATATGGACACTGTGGAATTCCTCAGTACACAGTCATGATGATAAGAAAACGATAACTTTTTATAGTACTGATTATACTGTATGCCACTCTACCACTGAGTTTGCTTCAGTAATAGGACAAGAATACGAAAGCGTACATCATTCAAAACATATTGATATCAATTACAAATGCCACTCCTTTGGCTGTACTGTCCAGTGCAGGATTATGTGAGAGCTCTGAAGATCCTGTATAAAACATGTCTTATAAATTCTGCATTTATAACTGTGTAGGTACTCATACAGCATTCATGTGTATGTAGCTGTTGTAGAATTTAGTATAAAATAAGTGACTATATTTTACTTAACCATCCATTTCAGAAATTCTGAGAGTCTGACAGTAACCCCTTACTATTGACTGCAGCACAGGAGGGCTAAAACAAAGGCTCATAACTCAGCCTACATAAAAAATGGACAGAGTTGCTGTTAGGCAGTTTCCATTGACTGACTGAAAGAACCTAGATGATAAGATTCAGCAAGGTCCTTAACCTTGGTAATGTTAGATGAAGAGGAATCCTACTCTTAACAGATTCCCTGAAGTGTCTAAATTTGGTTAAGCTTCTTTAATACCTTAACACCTTCAGATGAGCTTAGGTAGCCCTGTCATTTTCATCGCTTCCTAAGGGAGTATTTTGAGGCCCACTGTAGAGAAGAGGATTCAGCTCTGTATCCTCTTTGCTCTCTGCTGTGTATGTGTTGAAGCTGTATGCATAAGAAAAGTCTCATAAGCAGAGCAGGGTGGTAAAAATCTGAAAGGAAGACAACAATCTAAGACATAACATTTCCAATTTGATTTTCACTTGCTATGTTAAAAACCATTCAAATTAAAACAAAAAAGACTTCCCAAAATGACTGAGAACGCATCAAAAACGTATTGAAAGTTTGAACTGACTCATGTTTTTCAGTATTCAAGGCAAAAAATTACTTTTCCAGTACCAATGGGTCTTCAAAATGACATTGACATTTTAATGTATAAAGTTTGAGAGAATGAGGCTCACTTTCAAAGATTTGCAGGCTTCAAATCCTGATCTTGGATTTATTCTCAAAAGAATATAAGCACCCAATGTTCAGTTTTGTTGTGTGTTACACTATTCTGTCTCATTGCCCTTTCTGTAATGGAGGGATGATTACATTTTCTCTCACCAATTGTTCGACTTACCTGTCTGAAGTCTAGGGATGCAAGTTAAAGCAGGTAAGTACTGATGTTAATGACTAACTGATATTTTTGAAATGCCTATTCAGAAACTGCCTATTCCTTTAAGAAGTAAGATCTCTTTAAGTTCTTAATCTAAAGTTATTCACAGAAAGGTTTTCCTAGATCTTAGTAATATTCAGAACCTTTTTCTCCTTTTTTTCCCCTTTCATTCATTTTTCTCAACTCTTTCTTTAAGAAGTCTTAAAAGACAGTGAGGATAGTGTCATAAACAAGTATTTTACTTCATGAATTTAGTCTGCTTTTTGCAAAATGCATTAGTATTGAAATAACAAGCTTTTGTTTTTTATTAAAAACTATCAGGCTGACTTCATGCTGACCATATCATAATAAAGAAATATTTTTAAAATAGTTATGTTCTGATTCTCATCTCTACCACAGTACATTATAGTGTCAGAACTAGCAAAACATGGCTTTGAAAGCTGAGTAAAACACACAAACATGGATATGTAACCTGATTTGAGATGTGAAAAGAAATAAAAAATATTTAAGCATAAGAATCGAAATTATTCAAAGCCTTCAGTTATACATAAACACATAACCTGCAGTATTCCAATCTGCCATAAATGCTATCATTTTAAAGCAGTAACATGAAATTCTTTAGCTGATAATCATAAATCCATCTATATCTGATCATATGCTAGAAGGATCCACAACTGATCTTCATGAGTGTATAACTTGCCCATAAATCAGGAATTATCTTTTGTTTTGGGCTGTTATGCCATTCATTTTCTGTATTATTTATTTCATTGAAATAAGCAAAAATTTTTATATGCTATCAGAAAGAGTATGAAGACAAACATAAAATGTAAAAGTATAGATGAAGTGAGCGGGAAAGATAATCAAATCAGAATTCAATATACCATAAATATTTCTTGTTAGCTTGTTTCCTGATTTGCAAATAGCCAGTTTTATCTTGTTGGAAAGTTCTGGTCTGCCAAAAGCAAGTGTTTTCATTAAAATACATTTATTTAGAATACAGTTCACTAGCAAATCAAGGACAGAATGACTCTTTGGGAGAGAGTCACTCAACAGTGCAGCTAAAACACAAATGCCAAAGTATCATTTTTCTTGGGGGTGGAAGAAGTGGGAAGATTACATGAGGGAGCCAGTTTGAAATCCCTGCTCAGCCTAATTTGGAGAAGAGAGAGAAATTTGGGACTACCCTTTTCCAGATGAGTACCCCTAACTATCAGTCCTAACATAAAATGACATGAAAGAAATCCTGCGTGCATGGTCTAAATTGTATTCAAAATTGTCTAGAGAAACACCTGAAGCAGCAATGGCCATTCTAGCTTGAGGTGAAAACTGTTTCTAGGTTTATTGTATGGCTTCCCTAACAGAAGTAGGCAGCACTGTTTTCATTGAAGTCTATAGGGACAGAGGGAAAAGCCCTCCCTAATATTTTTTCTTCCCTTGTGACTGCTGACAATTGGGAAAGTACATATTTTTCAATTGCCATCCAGTTCTTACTAATCACCAGCCTTTCATGGGAATGACTAGGAGGGGGGGGAGAGAGAGAGAGAGAGAGATAAAAAAGGACACATGAAAGGGCATTAAAAGCTGTCCAGTGACAGTACATATTGCCTCAAAGCTCAGTATGTAGTATTTCACGTATTTCCTTCTGCATTGTTTTGAGAGCAACAACAAGGGCTAAAATGAAATCATAATAGTTAAAATTAAGAATTATGTGTACTAGGGAAAGTGATGTTTTATTACTGTTGTGAATGAGAGGAAGTTCTTACAGGTTCTCCCCTTTGTCCATCATTCTTTACATCTGAAATGTTAATAATTTATTGCTGTTTCTCGTTCATATGTAGTAGCTTTGAGAGGGTTTTTTCCTTGGAATTTTGAGGAAAATAGTCCTTATCTGCAATGGGATCTGTACAAATCCCTCAATGTGTTGTTAATAATATTTCTGCATGATTTATTTTTACTATTATTTCTCAGTCTCAGAGTTCTCTTCCAAATTGTTGTTTTTATTTTAACCTTTCCTATTGACTCTCTTCTATCTAGGGCTGAGCTTGACTTCTTCTTTCATGTTATTGCAACTTAATAATATCACAAATATCTTTATATCAAATGTAAAATACATCTTATATAAGAGATAATAAAATATATATCTCTTACTATATTCTGCATCATTATATTATGATTCCAATATTTCTTTGGAATTTTCATCTAATACTAACTGATTCTTTTTTATAGTTTCAAGTTTGGGTCATTTTTTTAGCAATGTTTTTCATTCTTTAACTCCTATGATCTCATTTACTTACCTGTGAAACTTTTTATACTGGCGAGGTTTACTGTGAAAGGGATGTTGTGCTATGGTGCTTCTCCTGAGGTCTGATAGATTTGGTTACTGCTGGAGGAGCCATGCTTCTTAACTCTGCCTTTCGGTTTGATAAACAGGCTGCCATTTGGGGGAGTTGTATCTCCTGTAATATATCTATATTACAGTTGCAACAGTAGTTGCAGTTTCACGTCATTTAGCTTTAGACTAATGAGGGAAATAAGTAATAGAAAAACCTCTTCTCTAGTCGAAAGTGCATCACAGTCTGGTATTTTTAGATAAAGCCTAGTTTGCTGGCAGATGGTAAACATTAAATTTACAGCTACTGGATTTTGCATGTGGGAAACGGTTCCTACAGGATACAGAGTCTGATTTTGCAGTTAAGAATGTGAGTGGGTCCATTGGTTTCAGCAGACTTAAACATGTGCGCAGAGCTATCCTTGTCCATAAGCATTTGTAAGATTGAGATTTAAGCAGGTTTTCTGCCTTAAAAAAATAATAATTAAGAAACCAAAACAACCAACACCAAATCAAACAAACAAACAGAAAAACCCCAAAACATGTCATCATAGCTGTGTTAGGCTAGAAAGGTTAGGGTAATTCTTCATTTTAGCATTTTATTTTGCTTCACACAGGAATTAAATCACCAGTGAATCTGTTGTTTGGTTTGGGCTCTGTTTGAATTTCTTTGCGTTCTCATGGCAATGTCCTTTTTACAAGCATTGTGAGGCATTTAATAAGTAAGCAAATGCATGCAAGTTCCACTATGAACTGCTCAGCTTAAAAGATTCAATAGATTAGTCTGTGCTGTTGTCTTAAAATTAAATAACCAGATACTGAAAATGCTGGTTACAAATTCGTTCATTTTTCTCTGTTGTTCATTCCATGACATTTCTTTACATCCCTTGTTCCTTGTAACAGAATAGTTAAAAACCAATTTAAGATGCAGATTTATAACATATTTTTTTCAGTGATTTATACCTGTGGTCTAACCAGTTGCTGTCTTTATAATTGTGTCTTATATTTAAATGTAATGATTATTTTTATTTCTTTCAGTTCCCTCTCTCAATCTTTTAGGAAAGGGCTAATTTCTGTGTAAAATATTTGTATCTTTTTTGTTGACTTCAGTGACAGGAAGAACATAAAAATGCGAACATTCGTGGCATAGGAACAATATAATTATATTGTTTTATATTCATGGCAAAGTAGTAACATAGATTGTGTTACATTGTTTCTACTATTAAAAGTTACTAATTTTGAAGGAATATGGGCTTCTCTACCGGGCATCAATTTAAACCCTGATTTCCACCCCTACCCCCCGAGTCCTCCTGAAATACATTACAAACTTAGTCTATGAATTTTTCTCTTTATTTCATAGAACATTGACTCATTTTATATAAAAAATTGACTCACCATTAGAAGAAAATAATCCTCAGCTACAGGTGTAATAAGTAACACAGAATCCCTATAAAAGACACCAGGAAAACTGGGTTAGCTGTAGCATGCATTCAGAGGAAATCATAGGCAAAGCTAATATCCACATTGTTATGCAACTTAACACTTTTCATTTTAAATGGAATTACTGGTTTGTGTTGCTGTAATGAAAAGGCAACAATCGTTGCTGTAATGAAAAGGCAAACAATCTCTCAGAGATTCTGAGAGAAGCACAATTTCTTATAGAACTGTTGATTCAATGCTATGGTGGAAAGCAGCTGAACTGCCATCCTAAACAAACTGTGCAGGACAAGATGAAGGGACAAATTGTTCCCTGATTGTTATACAGGTGATCAGAAGTTACCACGTGAAAAATCATTCTTTTATCATAGAGTAACAGCAATACACATTCACAACATCGTGATCACCTGCCTCTGTTTAGGACGTGCAATTCAGGAAGCTGAACTGAATACATCCCAGTGCCTCCCTCCAGTATAATTAATAGTATAAGGGAAGGAAAATTTTGTCAGGAAAAACATAACCACAAAATAAAGTAATTGCATATTAATAGAAAAATTGCATGGAAATAAGAATTATTCCTTCCTTGTAAGAAGAGGAGCTTCCACCGATCTATGAAATTGAAATATTTAATCAAAGGGTCAAATCCGATGATGTCGTGGTTTCTTATGCTAGTACGTTGCTTAGAGCTGCCAGTTTAATCCTCACTCTGTAAGGACATTATATTCCCCACTAACTGCTGCTGGTTGGTTCATAGTTAGCTATACCATTCACTTCTTGTACATAGGAGCTTATATGTCATTTTTAATGGGTATGCAGAAATGTAAAATGAGTCATCTCTTGGTCCTAGACTAGAACACGAACTTCAGTTCCCTTCTTTATTGGCAGACTGAAAGATAATTTGTGTCCATTGAAATTGTAATAATATAGCCACACAGCACCTTCAAAGTTGCCTTTCAGTAGGCAAAGTGTGTTTTGTGAAATAAAGTAATTCCTCAATTAAATTTTAAGCTACCAAATCTACTTCTTAGTGGGGTTGTATCAACATCATGCACTAACCATTAGATTAAAGTATCATCACTACTTCTTTTTAAAAAAACCTGTATGAGTTATCTCTCATTTGAATTTGTCTCACTTTAGCTTATAGCTTTGTTGTTTTTATGACTTTTCCTTGCTAAATAAGTGAGTTTTTGTGATCAGAAGGGTATTTTTACATTGCAATTAAGTCATGCCTCAATCTTCTTTTGCAAAACCTCAGCAGACTGGGGCTCCAAAGCCTAAAGGATAGGATTACTTTCATTAAATGTGTATGCCTAAAACATAGTAGATATTTATTACCATTGACATTAAAGGGAGACCTAGAGGACTAACTCAGATGTCTACACTGCCAACATTTGAAAGTAGGGGAGATGTATCCTATTGTCTTTTTCTCTGTCATTTTCCCGAGTTGCTACATTTTTTGGCTTATCTGTCATTTGCACAGATAATATTTTAAAATAAAAACCTCAGAATGGATTGCAGTGTTCTTAGTAGGGATGAAGTCATCCCGCTTTTCTTGCAAACTGCTTTCTCCTTATATATCCAAATATAGCATCAGTCTATCACACTGGAGTCTCCTCTTCAGTTGCTCTAAAAAAACCCCAAACCCCTAGGGCTTTTTTAGTCATTGATTTGTAGGGTACTGCCCATTGCTCCTCTCACATCCACATACATTCTGTAGCTATGGCTTCCATTCCTTGTTCCTGTATAAATCTGTGCTTTGCTTTGGATAAAGAATTTTTGTTTGAAGAACAAAGAACAGCATACTAAGTGGATTTGTATCGTGCTGTCTGGGTGTTTTATCCTCATTGGATCAGTTATCTGTAGGATTTATTATCTGTGATTTTCTATTTACTTTCAGATCGTTGATGAAAACATTCATTTTACAGCATGCTGAGCTTAGGACTGGGAGCTATGTACTTATTCTATTATTAATTCTATTAATTCTAAAAGTAGGTTTCTCTGTGTCTTGGGTTTTCAGTTTCTCTGCTCCAGTTTCTTCATTTGTAAAATAAGGATAATACTACTTTCTAACTCTCAAAGGCATGGTAATTTTAGATAAAGTCTCTTGGTATTAAACTGTCAAAAAAGATCTGGGATTTTTTTAACCCAAATTCACATGATTTATTTCACTTGATTTGAAAAGAGTCTTAGGTTGTTCAAAATTCTGTCTAAACAGGATTTTTTAAAAATCCAAATTATGAAGTGAGGGAGTTGCGAACCTGGAAGTACAAGGGAACTTGGAACCTGATACTTTCAGATGTTCAGCTCTCTGGGCAGCTGAAAATTTCTGCCAAATGGCATGGATATGACCTAAAGTTTAAGACCTTGGAAGCAATAGATATGGTACACTAACAAGGAACTAGCATTTCTCAAATCAGCCTATGAAAATTAAAATCCTTGTATCCATCTATCTTCTCACTGGAAAGGAGATTATGTATATTTAGATTTATGGGTTTTGGCTGTTTTGTTTTTTTTGTAATACGTGTGTGTGTGTGGGGGTGTATGTTAAGTATTTCAGATCAAGCAAACTTATTAAAAATACACTGAGCTTCTGTCCAGGAGGTTGCATAGTTTGTTATTCTAATTTTCATTCTCAGACACTATGCTCTGGTATTAGACAACACAGAGAAATATATCCATGCACTGATGATACATCTCTGTAGCTCTTTCTCAGGAGGCTATTAATGCGATGAAAAATCTTGGATAAAAATAGGGGAAAAAAAAAGAAAAAACTGTGAATGGGCTCAGTGACCCACTTACAAAAATATTTGGTGACCTGCCATGAAATAGTTAGAGAATGAAAAAAGCACCATAAAAATTCTGCATCCTGTTGGGAGCTCTGGTATCTCCAGTAAGTATATTGGTACAAAGACTTCTTGTCACAAACAGACAAATAGCGCTTGTGAGTCATTGCTTTGATCCCAAAGTAGCATGCAAGCAAAATTGTCTCTTTACATAATGCAACAAATGCAGCAAATGATGACAAACAACTCACCAACTCACATAAAAGAACACTCACAATATCCAGGCTGCTTTAAAAGTTCCACTAATTGTTAGGCAGATACCAATTACCACTAGCTGGTTTACTGCTACTCATGTGTTCTGTATACATTTGCAATGCAAAAACAAAGCCCTCTCTATCTTACAGACATGAGGATCTAAAATGGGGGGGGCTTTTTAAAAGTACTCAACAAGTTATTTTTTTAATATTCTGTAGTAAGCAGTGGTGGAAATTATTTCTGGAGAGATTATTTTATATGTTTGTAGAGATGTCGAGATGTTTATTTGGCAGCCCTGCCTTTTACTTACTTGTACTTGATTAGATGCTCAACTCAGACTCTATCTCCATGAACCCTGCAGATGCCTGACTCCACAGGTAGGGTCTATTCCACAAGAATAAAGCGTTTAAGTTAGTAGTGCAGTCAATGGAGAAAGATAGGCAGCTCTGAAGACCTTAAGAAAGACTGACTTTTTCTAATACAGGTTTCTCTTAAGTTAAGACAGAGCAACCATCCTACAGAAAGGAGACGCCACTGGGAGTCTTCCCCTTAGGAACCAGTCTGACTTGCATTGAGGAGCAGGCAGTGTATAGAAACAGCTATTTCTCATCTTACCCTGATAGTATTCACCCAAGATGTGGGAAACCTGTTTTACAGACTTAGTCCCAAAGGAGATATTCCAAGTGATGACAGACTCTAATCTTTCTGGTAAACTGGGAAACTATTCAGACAGGCTAGAAAAATCATGGGGCCATAAGATGAAGATGCAAAAGGAAGCTGTGTGCATGAATGATGAAAACATTTAAAGAAGGGCAAATGGTGGGATCTGAGTAAATTATTATTATTATTATTATTATTATTAGATTTAATTTGTATTACTGTTTAAATTCCCATGGGAAAAAAAAACAACAAACAAAACCAAAACAAAGCAACCACAGTCCAGAGAGTAGGTACTGCAACCTTCCCAGTTTAGCAATTTGTTTTTCTTACATTTCCTCTTCTAGCAATAAATACAACTCAATGGGTTGAAGTGTTTGACAAAAGACAGATTTTTATTTTTAATTGTTACTTAATAAACACTAAATACACACACACATATATATGTATATAAAAATTCCAATGGAGACCGATACGTACAGAAAACATATATAGGGCAAAAAAGTACAGTTCAAATTAAAAACAAGAAAGGGAATTACAATTTCTGCATAATAACAGTAAGAAGTTATGCAGTTCTGCAAATATATATTTGAAGTAATGTATTGTTCTATTTTTTATCATTTTATGACCACCATTTTGAATGAGAACAGACTTACAGAAACAGTATTTCTTTAAAATTGTCCCATGATGTAAATTGGAAAATACAACTTAAGATCATTTATGGGTTTTTCAAGAAAGACACTTTGCATCTTATTTACATCCAAATAAAACTAGAGCAGTAAGTAAAGCTAGGAATGTTTAATGCCATAGCTTATCCTCCTCTTTGTGTCAGCAATCTAGTGAATGGGCGCAATAATCCATTTACAAAATTAGCTGGTGAAATGCTTTGAATGTAAAAGAAAGACCATAAAATCCAGCTAGAGTTGTAGGTATCTTCAGTAAGAATGTTTTTATTGTCACAATATATAAAGCGATGGTAACAAAAAAGGGCAAAGAAGGGTAAAGAAAATAGAATAAAGAATAATTTTCATCTGTGATTGCTTTGTTTGTTCATGTGTATTAGTTGTATAAAGTAGCCTTCTGTATCTAGGCAACACGAAATTGTTCCATTTTAATAGTAAAGTATGAGAGTAAATAGTCATTTTAATAGGTACATACTGCAAAAGAAATAAATGACTGGTTTACCCTTCTGTTACGGGTAAAGAGAAGAAAAAGTGTGTCTTTAAATAAAAGGTGAACAATAATTAGATTTACTAAAAACTTTCAACAAAGCACAAGCATAAATATGAAAATATCCTTTAATTTTGTCTTTAATAGCATAACGTGAAGAGACTTTTGTACAAAGTTACCCTCACTTTTGCTTCTCTTCATTGGGAAGAAAAATTTCATTCCTATCAATGCTGTATGTAGACAGATCAGAAATAGCTACTTCTGGGGATCCAAAGATGAAAACAAATTCACAACTTTTTTTCCCCCAGATTATTTAATACTTAGCAGTTTGTCAGTATTCTTTACAAACAGGATAGATTGGAGGGGGAAAAAAAAGTAATGTTCTGTCTAGTCATTCCTAGATATTCTTCCTTCTGCTGAGCAATAGTCTAGGGATGGGTAACATGCAGTGAAAATGCTTTTAGTGTGGTTAATAGTAACTTTTTTTTGTTAACTTTCAGAGGACTGAGAGTCTCTTAAAGAGATGAAGATGGTTTAATTTTGTGCAAGCACTTTTCCTCTCTTTTCTTCAAGCTTATGAATTCCTGGAATCAAAGGACAGGAGCAACCAATCATCTCTGGCTTTCTCTAGAAGCCAGCACAAAGAGCTTATCCAAAACTGCAGAATGTGAACTAGTCTTCAGAACTGGTTTCTAAAGAAACAATTATTTCTGTTGCATTCTTTGGTTGAAAATAACAAATAGAAAATTATCATTTTTATAATACTATTTTGAAACATTCAAAACATGAATATTGAACAGTTTCTAACCCTTTTTTTCCTCTCCCGAATAACATCTGTTTCATAACCAGAAGAATACAGGATGGAAACAACAAAGTCCATGTACTCAATATTTACATTTCATAATATAAGATGTATATGTGCAAATCCAGAAGCAATTTCAGGTTTTCTGTATATTTAATACATCTTTTAGGACTTTCTGTCTTAATGTTTTACTGTCTTAAAGAATCTGAAGGCATCAGAATGGTTTCAGGAAATAAATATTTTTGGTTTTATAACCAAATTTAATCAAAGCTTTTCAGGCTTCTCAGATACATTTTCTGCTGCTATGGAGAATCATTTCAGAAGATCTGACTTTAGCTCACCTGAGTAACCAACCTAAAGTCTGGAAATGGTCATACTACCCTTTATAAAATAATTTCTTATTTTCTTTTGCTGAAGATAGATTTCTTTCTTCATCATTTATGCCTGGTACTGTTGAGTGATAATTCTCAGATTCTCACAACTGTTTTGCTAGATTTTGAGCCCTACAACCTCTTGGCTTTGCTTGTTTTGTAGAGGATCTGAGTTAACTTCAGCACATTGAGGATCATTTGTAGTAGAAATCAGTAGAGACTCTCATCTTTTACTAGTGATACATAGAGTGTGGGTGTATCAAGAGTGTTTGCTGCTTTAATGCATGCCAGTTAATGCCAGGAGGACAGCTGGACTGATTCTGCAGGAGTAAGATTCATGTGAGAGATTTTGCTAGCGTGTTTCATTTTTTGTAAAAGAAGTGGTAGTATAAATTAGGATGTGAAATTCCGTAGATTTCAGAAGCACGTTAACTGCTGTCACAACCTTGCCTAGCCCCAACAGGTGGCAGCAGTCTTTCCAGCCATCTCTCTGACCTGCGCTGCTTCCCAGGAGGAATCTCTGTAATTTTCATCTTCCTCCTAGTTTCTTTAGAGAGCAGTAAGTGGTCACTTCTTTCCCTGCTCTTTCAACACCACTTTGCTGGAGTGGAAGATGCGTCCCGTCTGATACACTTCTGTGGGCGCTTCCCTTGCTTGTGCCTGGTGACACGTCTCAGGAGGTGCTGAGGTTGCGCTTGCTGTGCCCTTAGAGATTAGTCCCATTAAACTCCTGCTCTTGTCGGTGTGAAGAGTGATTCCTTCAGTAGCAGTTCAGAGCAAGAGGGCAATTCAGTGTTTTAATTTGCCCTCTAGAAAAAGTGGGTTTTTTTCCTCTCTCTCTCTCCCCAATAACTATAGAAGATTTTATGAAGATTAATCTTTCCTTGCAAAAATTTGCCCCTGTGAGTAGGATCCTCCTACTGTTTGTATCTGTCTGAGAAGCCAAATTCTCGATACTGTTGTGAATATTTTCTGGCAACTGGTCAAGGATTTGTGTTATTTTGTTTTTGAAATGTGTTGTTTTGAGTACAACGATGGTGTATGTTGGGGAGAGGAGGGGGAAGGTATCCACCAAAATCGCTTCTGAGAGCAGGGGATTGTCACTGCACAATTTTCAGTGGTATCTCAGGAATCAGCAAAACTGAATCCATCCTGAAGAAAAAATGAAGAGCTAGAGCATAATTTGGAGATATTTAGAAACCCCAGAACGTGTTCTAAAGCCAAGTTTAGTTCAATTTCTTTATTCCGGTATTTCTCACATGGTATTAAAATCACTACATGGATACGTAAACATAAACAGTGTAATAACTAAAACCATCAGGCTGAACAAAGTAAGTTTATCCTGAGATTCATAAAAAAAGGATTTTTAAAACTAGAGACTAATAATTTGTTACTGTTAGCCTTTATAATGATTTAATGCTATAAAGCATATATTATTAATTAGAGAAGTAAGCACAGAAAAAAGCACCAAACCCCAAAACCAAGTACAAATATACTAGTGGGGAAAATCCCACATTACCTGGAAGATTAAATTAAACAAATCTAATTGCCATTTCCTTTTCTAAATTATGAATGTAATAATTGAAAATCTAATTCCTCCCTAAGGCCCAGAGTAATTCTATTAGGAAGCCATTTTATACCACTTAAGAGAAGGAAGTTTATGTGATGTCTATGAAATTATGGCTATTGTAGCATGAACTCAGCTACCAACAGGTGACTTTTATATTAAAATGTCCAAAATTTACATGTTGGTTCTTTCATCTGATTTTTAATGATAAGCTTTACTTCACCTGTTATTACAACTTTAACAAGGACAAAAAACAAAAGAAAAGCACCAAAGACGTGAATAATTGGATACAAAGACAAAAATACTGCCAGGTAAGACAAAAGTGAACAATGAGTATGACAATCTCCCATCAGGACCATGTGTCATAGAATAGTTGACTTAACAAGTCCCTTCCCCCCCTCTAATTTATTTTTGTGGTTATATTGCTATTTATATATTATTTTTTTATGATCATATATTTGTGATTTATGCTTATATATAGTATGACTGAAAATAAGCCTAACTGAATGCCATGTAAAATCTTCAAAGCAATACTTAATTTAAAACTAAGAACTACAAAGTTGAATGAGGAGTGTATATACCTTCTAAATCATCAGATATTGGTCAAGACTGGTACAAAATAGCAAAAATATTTCACCTGTTATGATAATGTTGTAGGGCAAGACTGATCATGACCTTCCAAATTTATTCAGAGCATTATGGAAAACTTATGAAACAATGTGTTAAAACAAAGAAGCAACTCCATGTTTTCATTGATTTGAGCATAACATATTATTATCTTCAAATCTCTTTTTTTTTCCAAGTTGAAGAAATGCCTCAGTTTACCAAAAAAGCTCACCTGATTTATGACTCCACTTTATGCAAGTTGTTTGGCAAATATCATAGTTATAGATATTTAGCTTCACGTTTCTCTAGGAATGCTCTAACTTAGAATTGTCGAAGTATACTTTAAAATACTTAGGATCTCTGTGTGTAAATGATTGGATTATTGAGGCTATGGAAGTGATAAAAAAGGGTTTATACTTGCGTTTTTCTTTTTAAGAAGAGTAATTGTGGCACATAATATTTCTACTATCGTGGTAAACTTCTTAGAAACACTAATTCAGAATATTCCCTGTGTTTGAATGTGCAGCAGAATTGATTTGGTTCACTTTGTTAGAACTGTGAATGCTGAGACACATTATTTAAATCTATTTATTTCTCACAGGGGATTCATGATGTGCAAAACCGATGTGAGACAATCTATTTTAATATATTCTGTGGACTTCAGTGTCAAAGACTTAGAAAAGATAGTTTTGTCAAAAATTTCTTTTAAAAAAAAGAAAGTAAATTTGTATATAGGACTTTTTCCTATCAGCAGAAGTCACACACACACACACAAAAAGTCTATTACTAGGAGTTCTAGAAATCTGTTCACGTAATTCCTGAAGTATTACCTTATCTTATTCAAGTCTTCTAAAGCTCTATTTTGAATAGTAGGTGGAGACAGAAGTGCATGAACACTTTTATCTTTCTAAAAATTTCATTTTAGCCATTTCTGAAGCTGCTTAGTAGACCGCTCAGCACAGGCAACATGTACGAGACATGTGAGGGATGGGAGATGCAGTGGCAATGTTGCTCTCACCTGTGGCTTCTGGCATTGGGATGGTTCCTGAGGGCCTTGTAAATCAGCGAAAGAATGAAGTTTAAGCTTTATCACAGTCTAGTTAGCCCACCTATAGCTGCAGGGTCGTAGGGTCTAACTTTGGGATACAGACACCTAAGACATTCTTACATGCTAACCAGACTTGTGGTGAAAAAGATTAAGTACACCCACATGTGATCCCCCTGAACACTGCCATTTTGGTAAATTCAGCAACAAGAACTCATAACCTTTGCAGTCTTGTTTACCAATTAGCTTCGATTAAACACAAAGTAAGTTTAACCATTTATTGAGCATGTTAAGAAGGAACAAAAACTAGAACACCAGAAAATATTTTATTTTTCTTCAAGCCTTTCTTAAAAACTGATGCCAAAGGAAATTTGGTATTGGTATATGCCAATATCCTCCGGCATAAAAAAATCATACAAGTTCTATGTAATCTACTTTTTTAATACATCATGGTTTTGTTTAAGTGGGACACTTTGCCCACATCCACTGACAGGGTTCTTCAGCAGGCATTTTAGATGTTGCATAGGAAATTTCATTTTAAAGGAGCATTTAATACAAAAAAACCCTAGTGGATCAAGATAAAGAATTATGAATCATTTACTCTGGTTGAAAACCATTTGTGCTGTGCCTTTTTCAAAGGGGTCTGTATAGTATGATTATTAATAATTTTTAGGAGATATATACAGAGTATGTAGCATAAAAAGACTTGTAATAATAGCCTCATTTTCAACTTTTTTTTTTTTTTGGCTCCCAGTAATTTTATTAAAGGTTTTGTCAGTGATTAGTCACTGTCAGATTAGTGAGCGGTAAGGTTCATTTCTCCCCAGCCCCTTTCTTTAGTGCTTTGTCAAAGAGCTGAGCATTTTTCAGATTATTAAGGATATTATGAATTCTAGTCAAATATTATCAACAGATCTGATTAGTTTATAGGTTATTGACACCATACTTCATAATGGTATGCACCACAAATAAATAAGGCAAGGGCATTATCAGCTTTTTTCAATAAAGAAGGGAGAATGTAATTAGCTTCTCAGAACAACC
>NW_008825619.1:1740222-1749003 GCF_000699105.1 Pygoscelis adeliae | reverse complement strand
GCTCATTTTTAGCAATTCACTATTAACTTAAAAGTATGTACTCATGGTCTGATGATTTAAAAATCCACCGCACTCCACATCATGAAAAGCTCAACTCTTATGTGAGCCTAAACGTAGCATTATTTATGATGCAAAATAAATGTTTATGAATTTTGTTTCACTTACTAGTTGAATTATTTTGGAAATTAAAATCACAATGGAAGGTAGAGAAATAGTGCAAGTGCTTTATTTGTGCAGAGTCAATTTAGCTTTTCTCTCAGTACCACATATGCTTGTTTTCTGTGCTTATCAATGACAAGCATTTTGCTTCACCAGTGTTCAAAGTATGTTTTTGAAGGCAATGTCTAGAATTGATCCATAACCAATTGATGGCTCCTGCACAGGGCACTGATGAGTTTCCAGGCTTCAAGCCAGCCGAATATTACCAACACAAAATCTCTTTCCTGAAAGAAGGGTCAACTTGGATGCTTTTTTCATCATACATTAACTGGCACTGATGCAGTAGCTTCTGCCTTTCAAATGCTGCTGAGTGAATAATAGCTGGTGCATTGGGCCAGGTGCAGTTGTTGTATTCCAGTTCTGTGCTTGTAAGCATGCTCTTCTGTAAGCATAAGAAAGGAGGCAGCAGCAGGCACAAATACCTGAGCTGAAGTTTGTGGACATATGATGAGGTGCTCTGTTTGTGACCGATGTCTTTCTCTCAAGTTAATGGTTAAAAAGAACTTGCTCTTTAAGTGTATATATTTGCTATTGTTATAGGTGGCAATACAGTTATTCTTCCTTAAAGCCCTAAACTCTGAAACAAAACGTTATTTAAAAAAAAAAAAAATTCTAACTGGAAAAGAGGAGTTTCTTCTTTTCATCTGCTTAGTTACATAGTTATTTCCATTCTAACTAAAAAAGGAGAACTTTAATTTTGATAGACTTTTAATTCTGAAGCTAGTATTCAGTATTCTAGATGTATGATATTTTGCTTTCTTTTAATATTTCTAGCTACAAAAAAAGAAAAAAAACACAGTTCATTTTTATAGTCTAAACTGTCTAAATGTTATGCACTGTTTGCTAGTTTAGAGGAATGGAGTTTATACCTGAGAACAGGAAGCAACACAAGACAAGAGGTAACTCATTATGTCTGCTTCTTGCAACTGAGGATGGTGCTTAAGAGGATAAGACAGTTGTCCATAGAGCAGAAGACAAGTGAGACCATTACTAATGATCACTTGTTAACCATCACCTTCTTCTTAGTGGTCAGTCCTCATAAGAAGTCTGCCATTTGAAATCACATAGCCTTTTATAACAGATTAATGATGTCAGGCTACCTATAGGGAAAATATTTTTTATTAGATGCTGCATTCTCTTCCTTGCATTGTCCTACTTTTTGCATTTAAAAGTGCTTACCTCTGCAAGTAGTCCATTTGAACTAAACAAATTTGAATATTTTTTTTTTATGGTGTGTCTTGTGTGGTATATTAGTTGTTCAGTATGTGTTACTCTTCTGCTTTCCGGTATTTTGCTGCATTCATTCTTCCAACTATGTATGCAGTCTTAAGCTCAAAATGAGACACACAAGAAAAATGTGAACAGAGGCAGAAAAATTCAGCTTCCTTTGAGGGACATGCAGTGTGGCTTGGGGACAAGATCATAACTGACCTTTGTTTTCCTGTTGATAGTGGGGCCACTCTCCTATCAGATCAGCTCACTGGAAGTCACAATTTGTGCCAGCTACCTGCATGTCACTGAGACATTTTTGAGGCTTTTTTGATCACTGAAGATTTTTCCCAGATCACCTGTTCTGCACGTTCAAGGAGGTTGAATGGTGCTGATCTGTAAATGCCTAGGACAGTGTTAAGGGTCTTACAGACACAGCTGCGAGAGGCCATAATTAATCCCAAACCGAAGTGACCCTTGCCACATTTTTTTTGTTGTGCATGACCCTTTTCCCACTACAGGGCCAATGCAGAGATTGAGCATTATCCTACTTCCATTTCTTTGCCATCCATCGAATCCTTACACTCAGCTCATGTCCCTGCAAGTAGCTCTGTGAGCTGGATGTTACCTGTAGGGTATCATCTGTTGCATCAGTATGCATCTGCCTTGACTTCACTGAATTCACAGAATCAAGGTTGCTCTGCTATGTTTTTTAGATAACATAACAGTGTTATTTTACTTATTTAGTTATTTAGTTTATTTACATACAGAAACATACCATTCCAAGCATCTTTCCATTGGAGGTAGTAGGCATGTATCTAATGTTTCACAAGTTGAGTGAAAAGGATGGTAGGAAATGGGAATAATGCACTCCGATTGGCATGTTAATGGCCCTTATCTAATGTGTACAAAATGCTAATTCTATGCAAAAACCTCATTTTCTAATATTTTCATTCACTCAAGACAAAGTGATTAGTTTTGGTGCTGCTAGTTGCCATCCAGTTCTTACATAAGACAGCAAAGATCAGTGTTCTTTCTGGAGAAGAGGTGTCTATGGCATAAGAAAATAAAACTGGAAGTCAGAAGGTATATGTCAGAGCTGGTGACTACTTCCTAAACTGCCAAGAGGATTCACTGGAGGGCCACTTGGAGTGGCCTTTAATTTGATTGTATACTAAACCAAATATTTGGCTTAAGAGGATACCTGCCTTTTTTCAGAGGTAATAGTACCATTATACTAACAGCCTATTGACCAGTAGAGAAATTTATGTTTCTGTGAGCTTCTTTACAGTTCAGTGGGAACTTATGGGTTTACAGTGCAATTTTTATTTCTCTTAAAAGTAGCATTATATAAAAACAACAAAAACTGTTGAGTAACTTTGTTTTAAATACTAAACAAAAAATAAGCCAATGAAGTCCTTAACGTTGTGAGCCCTTATTTCTCATTTTCACAGTGACTTGTGAAACTTGTTTTTTGACATCAGTATATTAATGCAATAATATTGTCTGCTTGGTCACTTGGTGTTTTTCCTAGCAAGAAAAAATTACGCCTGATCGCCTATAACTGTTTTATTCGAAAGATTCCAGTCTTTTGAAGCTGATAATTAAAGATAAAAATCCCCTTGCTGTTTTTACAGCTGGTTGCCATTTATGTCATGCAGGTTAACTTTCCTGTCATTTGTAGGGGTAAACTTAATGTCTTTGCTTGTTGTTAAAATACGTAATTTTTTTTTGTGTCCTATTAAGTTTTCTCTATTATGGATGACCAGCTAAAGATGTTGTCTCTTCATCACAATATTGATCATTTAGTTGAAAAAAATCAAAAGCATATTAATTTAGTCTTAGTTTCATGTACGTTTAATCTATATTTTATAATAATAATAAAGTTATTTCCAGCTTTCATAGACCTACAGCACACCTCTTCTTGATGAAATAGACACTTCTAAAAAGTGACCAGATGCTTTAGAAGTGGACATCTGTGTCACAACTGTGGAATAATGTACTGGGTCTGGCTGGGATGGAGTTAAATTTCTTCAGAGCAGTCCATATAGTGCTGTGTTTTGGTTTTATGGCTAAAACAGTGTTGATGACACACCAGTGTTTTGGCTATTGCTGAACAGTGCTTGCACAGGGCCTAGGCTTTTTGTTTTTCCCACTCTACCCCAGAACCAGTAGGCTGGAGGTAGGCAAGAGTTTGGGAGGGTGAGCAAGAGTCGGAACAGCTGACCCAAACTGGCCAAGGGGATATCCCATGCTGTATAACATCATGCTCGGAGGACATAATATCAGAGGAAGAAGTGGGGTGGGTTTGGCTTCCAAGTAGCTGTTGTTCAGAGGCTGGCTAGGCATTGGTCTGCCTGTGGGAGGTGGCCAGTGATGTCCTTTCCTTCCATTGTTTTTTTCTCTTTCTTTCACCTATTACACTGTCTTTATCTCAACCCACAAGTTTTCTTGTGTTTGTTCTTCGCATTTTCTCCTCGTGTGTTTCTGGTGGGGGTGTGACTGCATTGCAGCTTAGTGTGGGTGGTGGCTGCTGGCCAGGGTCAACACACCACAAAAAAGCAGTGGCTCATTCAATTGTTTTTCTGTACTCATAGTGCATTTCTCTTGTTAAATGCCTTTGGATTTGACCATCTAGATCAGTGATTAGAGAATATTTGCAAAGCATAGGCTGATTCAGTACACCAGATATTTGTCAGTCTCTTCTCCAACACACACAACTTTTTTTTTTTTCCTTTTTTTTTTTTTTTCCCTGGCAATGACATTCTTAGAGCAATTGATTGATTTTAGCTTGTTTTGTTTTGGTTTTAATCAGGTTGTTTATAATGCATTCAACAACAATCTTTTTTATTGGACATGCTGTTTTATTGATTGTATTTTGTGTAATGGCAGGTTTAATTTGTGAATATTTGGATAAATAGTAAGTAAGAAGACAATAGACCAATTAATGTGTTCTGCAATGTTTGTTGCTGTCATCTTTATTTACTACTTTTTAAAAAATCTACATTCATAACATTTGGCAAAAGCTTCTTCAGTGACACTTCGTATAGAGTTATGTGCTACTCATCATGAATAATGACAATAGAATTGAATGTTGAGAATGTCTTCAATCTCTAATGCTTTAGATAACATTCATTGGCCTAACCTCATTGCACATTAGTTTCAGAGCATTTTACAATGAACAAGGCAAATTTCAAAGCAGTTAAGGTGTCATGTACAAATTTTAATTGGATTCATTAAAACTATTTCATTGTAGAAATATCATAATGGCTTAACTGAAGGAAACTTGTTGACCTCCCTAGTGCTCTGATAAATTTATGCTCTCTAAGAAGCTTTTCACTGTTTAGAAATGTGTATAAAAATAGGTTTTAAATCTTGTTAAAATGCATCCTATTGTCTTTTCTCATTTTTTCCCCCTAAGTGTTCTTATAAACATATGCCATCCAGGACATTTTCAAGAGGCTTTTATGGTTTAAGAGTAGATATTCTCCTGAATTGTAAAGAACACACTTTAGATTTCAGTACTGAAGCAATACAGAAACAAATAATAATATTCTCACTTCACCCTCTCTCTGACCTATTCTTTTGTACTGCATGTGGTAATGAGTTGTTCTGTCTAGACAAGCAGATTTAGGTTTTGTCTTCACAACAGAAGGAATTTGAAAGGATCCATCAAGGTAGAATCATAAGAGACTGTTTTCTTGCTTAAGCCTGAGTTAGCAAATTGGATTAAAGACATCACTATCCTTTATATTTTAACATAATCTATTAACTCATATAAAAACTGTAAGCTGAGTTACCTTCACTACGTTTTTCTCTTCATTTATCATATCTTGAGTTAAAATTTAAATGAGTGTTATCTGAAGCTGGGTAGGGTAAGTAGCCATAGCAGGCAGAAATGTCTTTCTGTGACCACTACCTTAGAATAGCAGGCCATACTACTGCTTGAGTTGCTGAATATTAAAAAATTTGCTTTGACAGTAGCACCTGCAAATTTCAAACCATTTTGCAGATGAAGGAAAAGCATTATTGTTTTGTTTTCAGGATGAAGAAGTATCTGTGTAACATTATTTCTGCACAGACCCATACAGGGCCACACCACAGTCCTCCCATTTGTCTTAGTCACTTGGTAGCTGTCTCAGACTCTCTCTGCACAGAGCGAGTCTGTGCAGCAGTGATGCTTGCTCAACTTTGCATGGGCCATTCACGCTGCAGGAAAAATTCAGCAATGTTTTTCTTCCTGATAAATGTGTGCCAAGGACACCATCACTCCATCTTCCATCCCACCATCTTTGCAGTAAAGTTTAAATGGTACTGTTAAAGTTGTGCATAGAGTCAAAACAAAAAGGAATATACAGTTATATTGATTCCAGCCAAAACATAATCTAGCCAAGCATCCTGTCTCCAAACACTGTTGGGGCTGTTTGGGGACAGTTAGGGAAGGGTAAGCATAGGACAAATTTACACGATAATTCCCTCTAATACTCCTCTATCCTCCAACTATTTGTATCTCAGGGACTTCCTGACCCAATGGTGGTCTCTATGTACTCAGTAATCCCCAATGGATTTCACTTCACATTTGAACACTTTAACATTTGAGTTCAGTAGGTACACTTTTACAGTGGTGTGATGTGTACAGACAAAAGCTATTAGAAAATATGAAGATTCTGCTATATGCTTGCCATTTGCTCTTTGCTTTAAAAAGGCCCTACTCTAGCATTTCATAAATGAAAAAAAAAAAAAAGACATGATTATGCTTTGAAGCATAGTCTGTTGTATCTTATTTATATTGCTTATGTCATATTTCTGATCAGATGCTGTACAAATCAATCTTATTTGTGAGAATTTTGCCTGACAAACAAATTGCAGTAGGCTATACAGGTCTAGGCAGTAGTCGAGGCATAAAGACAAAAGAAATGTGAAGCCAGACAATGCAGCAGAAGCTTGAAAAGGAGGAGACAAATAGATTAAAATGCATTAGCTTGTTGATTTTGTACAGATTTCCTGATGATTAATTTCTCATTGTGATATCTTGGCTATTCAATGTGTCTTATGAAATTTGGCATTAGTTTCAATGTAAAGGTTATGTCTCAGAAATTAAACATTTTGTTTTTAAGAAAATCTGTGAAGGGCAGAAGAGGAAGCAAAAGTATTTCATTTGCAATGAAGTGTGTACCTCATTTCAAGATGCACTTTTAAAATTGATTGTAGTAGCTACTAAAATGTATGATAGAATGAGATTTAATCTTTCATTATTTATATTTCTCCCCTTAAATGGGGAAAAAAAATCAAATATAACTTGTTAACTTTCTGCTTTGTGGTTTTATTTAAATCTTAAAGTCAGTGCAATTTACCAGTACCAAACTGTATTTGTAAATTTTGATACTATTTTGAACCAGTAAGAAAATACTGGCTTTCACACACCAAATAACACTTGTCTGTTTCCACTGGGAGATTTTATACTACGTACTGCAGTATAAATTTAGAACAAAAAAACCCTGTCCTAAGAGTTACTAGAGTAGTGCAAAATATTCTTGCTTGAGAAAAGGAATTTTTTTTTATTTGTTTGTTTGTCACTATTGAAAAAAGTTACTGAAGTACCCCACCTGCAAAAAATCATAACAGGGGAATCTATTGCATTTGTAGTTTTCCTAGCTTCCCCTTAAGTTTCTAATAACTTATAATCTATTGCAGCTTGTCATGGACTACAGAGAATGATGTTTGCACCCATGTAACTGCACATATCAAATGGAAAATATTAAGATTAGAATTAAATGAGCATACAGCAGCTCATATTTAAACTGAGAAAGTAAAAGGAATGAAGTAACTATTTTTGAAAAACATAATGTAGTACAAGTGTTTCTGATCATTGTTACCACTGTTCCACTCTTCACGTAGAGCAGGCAACTTACTTCCATCACACATGCCTTTATTATACAAGTTTTCCTTTACACCTGGTGTTGATATAGGAATTCAGATGTCATTGCTAACCAATGTGGAAAGGATAAGTAAGGAAGCAATGGAAAAAAACCTGAAGGCAGAAGTGCAGCTCAGTGTCTAGTCTCCTGCTTCCACTGCTTTGGGAGCAAGCAAACAGAAAAGAGAAAGAAAGAGAGAAAGAGAGAGTAAAGAAAAGGCACAAAGCAATGGAGGAACACTCCCAGCTGAAATTTAGGATTTCAGCCAGTCATCAAATTGATTTGACGTGGATTAGGCCCAGGGGCCAAAATACGATGAATGGGCTTTTCCTGCAGCGATGTAATACTGGGTATTACTGTGTGGGAAATGGCAAAGGAAAGTTGTCACAGTATTTTATTTTTTGAATAATTTTAAAAGAATGAGAAATTAGTACATAGAAATAAAATAAATGCAAATTGCTACAAGATTGCAGTTATCTTGGTGATTGTATTTATCTCTAAGGCTGAAGACATAAGTTCTCAGGCCATAAATTACTGTATTTAAATTAATGGTGGGGATTTTTTTCTTTGTCTTTATTTTTTCCTAAGTGTATGTATGTATTTTAATTATTTTTTTCTGTTCTTTTTAAAGTGAATTTAGTATTCATGCCAATGACTGGGTTAGTAATTCCTGAAAGATAGATAAAACCTCCCTTTTTCTGCACAGCTACTTGAGAGCAAAAAAGAGCAAAGAAACATGTCCTCAAATGGAAACAAATTCCTCTTCACTTTCTACTGACACCGTCTCCCACAGCATTCTCCTCGAGAAGCTGGCGGCTCACGGCTTGGACAGGTGTACTCTGCGCTGGGTAAAAAACTGGCTGGACGGCCGGGCCCAGAGAGTTGTGGTGAATGGAGTTCAATCCAGTTGGTGGCCGGTCACGAGCGGTGTTCCCCAGGGCTCAGTTTTGGGGCCGGTCTTGTTCAATCTCTTTATCAATGATCTGGATGAGGGGATTCAGTGCACCCTCAGTAAGTTTGCAGACGACACCAAGTTGGGTGGCAGTGTTGATCTGCTCGAGGGTAGGAAGGCTCTGCAGAGGGACCTGGACAGGCTGGATCGATGGGCCCAGGCCAACTGTATGAGATTCAACAAGGCCAAGTGCCGGGTCCTGCACTTGGGCCACAACAACCCCATGCAGCGCTACAGGCTTGGGGAAGAGTGGCTGGAAAGCTGCCTGGCGGAAAAGGACCTGGGGGTGTTGGTCGACAGCCGGCTGAACATGAGCCGGCAGTGTGCCCAGGTGGCCAAGAAGGCCAATGGCATCCTGGCCTGTATCAGAAATAGTGTGGCCAGCAGGAGCAGGGAAGTGATCGTGCCCCTGTACTCGGCACTGGTGAGGCCGCACCTCGAATACTGTGTTCAGTTTTGGGCCCCTCACTACAAGAAGGACGT
>NW_008825619.1:1705665-1739973 GCF_000699105.1 Pygoscelis adeliae | reverse complement strand
CAGACTGCCCAGGGAAGTGGTTGAGTCACCATCCCTGGAAGTATTTAAAAGACGGGTAGATGAGGCGCTTAGGGACATGGTTTAGTGGGTATGGTGGTGTTGGGTTGACGGTTGGAGTTGATGATCTTAGAGGTCTTTTCCAACCTTAATGATTCTATGATTCTATGATTCTACTGGTTAAATCCGGGAAAACTAGACTGAAGTTAGGAGAGTCATTCAGTATTTTCATCTCAATAGTAGACAGAGCAGAGTCTGCCCTTTTGCTGGTCTATCTGTCCTGAGCAACAGGAGCCAAGAGTACTAGAGATTACTTTATTCTCTAGGTAGGGACAGATTTCACCTAAATTTGCCTAAAAGGTAGGTGTCAGGTCTAAGCTGCTCAATCAAAATTACTTTGATGGGAATTCAACCAATCCAAAACTTAATGTCTAAAAAGCTGAAGCTACTTTTGGAGGGTTTTTTTGTCTCTCCACAGTAGTTGTCAGGTTAGTACAAAAAATATTAGATTAGACACAGAGTTTTTAGGTGGCTAAAGTTAACAGTGATCCATACATCCTTCTATATCTCCTCTGATCTAGAGCTCTACGTGACACAAAGATGTCAGTTATGATTGATGTTGCTTCTTGACATACTCATGCTATTCTCCTCAAACTATCTATTCAATGCCCATAAATCACCGCATAACTTTCAGTTGAAAATACTTTTGTCTAAGTATTAACATAGATTATATTCCAATATCATATTTAGTGTAAGTGAAATGCATTATAGTTGTTAAGCAGCCTACTTAGTTATTCACATATCTGGACAAGGTCCACAGCTGAAATGAGGCTGCACCTGAGCCTGCTTCTTGCAAATTGAAATTCCGTGGTTGGAAGAATATAATTTTGATCCTGAGCATGTCCAGACTAGTGTTTTAATTCAGATCAAGAGTGCATTTCCACAGATAACCTCAGTATTGTTACCACCTCTATACACATTGTTTCACATTGCAGAGAGGTTCTGTAAAGTACAGCCTGGACTATTCCAGGTGAACCTCAGCTGGAAGGTGTGCTCCCCCTTATGCACGATGTCCACCAGTGGTCATTCATTCAGCCCATGGGACTGGACAAGAGTTAGGCCATAGTAAAAAACAGTATGCAAAATGTGTACAGTGTAGACGTGAGGTCCAACTATTCTGTTCTAGACTCCCTCTTGCAGGTCTGCACAGCATGCTAACATAGGGATGGCCTCCAGCCACGAGACAAGGCTGGAGCTGGACAGAAGTAAACTGTCTGGGTGGACTTTATAGATATTGACCCCTGCTATTTGTCACTGTGGGTCCCCAAATAACTTTGTAGTAGTCAAGGGGAAATATCACCACTGGTTTGTTGGGGTTTGTTTAGTCTCAGTAAGATTTATGTGGCATAGTGGGAAAACCAACTATAAAGATAGACCTAAGGATTTCCTCTGTAAGTGGGATCTAAAGGAGCTCTGTGTGTAGCTTTGTGTCTTCACTGCATTATCAAAACAGTGCAAATGACAGCATGTAGCTTATGAGTCCATTAATTTTTAAAGGCTGTGGAAAAGGAAAATTCCTGGTAATTTCCATTTGTAGTCTTCTTCCTCCTTGACTGTAGCTAATCTAGTAGGTTAAAACTAAAGCATTCGTCTAGAATGCTTCCCTTAATATAATCAGAGAAAAATAAATAAAACTGTTACTTCAGAAACCTCAATTTAAAGAAGCATTACTTTTCTCTACATGAAAGAATGTAGAAAAAATGAGATGCAAAATTAATTACAAGTAATACAAATGTATGTTTCCTCTTATAAAATGTTTATAAATAAAACTGTATGTTTCCTCTTATAAAATTATGCAATTTTTTTCTTTTTAAAGAATAACCTGTCATAGGGAAAAGCTGCTCACTTCATGTGGTTTAAATTAAATCAGTATCAAAGCAGTTTATTACTTTATTAATGACGTATAACTAACCAGCCACTCAGTCAGTGAGCTATACTTTCAGGATAAATATCAGCAATATAAAAGATAAACTACAATACTAGACACTTAAGAAAGGTTAGTAAACAGTTGCAAATTTCTAAACACCCTTCTATAACTAATCCCAAAAAGTTCTAATCACACACATAAACGCACAGAGCTAGGTGTGCACTGAGCCACGCCCAGGCTGCATGGGTCACCAGCAGCCCCATCGGGGGGAGTGGAAGTTCCTCCATCCTCCGTGAGGGACATATGGCTGCTCCAGCATCACGTGAGCTCTGGCCACTCCTGACCACCCACCAACCCACAGCGGGGAAAAAAACACCCCACGAGGCCCCACAGACACCAAGGGGGTCCCTGTGTGCCAGCCCACGGGGACAGCCCCTGGCTGGGTGCAGGCACCCCACAGGAGGGTGCTTTGTCCAGGCTGGAGGGAGTTTGCAATGTTGGTGGCCACTTCTCACAATGTCAAACCATGTCCAGCTGCTCCCTTCTTCTCACCTCCCTCTACTTTTACAAAGTGCCATGCTTCTTTTGCACTTCTTTTCAAGCTGACCTTTGCTTCAGAAGACTCTAATTCCCTGGTTACTACTCAGTCCAGCTGATGGTCATCTTTTCCTCTGGTACAGTAACTTTGGAGCAAATGTCCTTTAAAACAATTCTGGATATTTCACTCAACACAGATGGGATGCAGTCACGTTCCTCTTTTTCAGCTGTTGCTCTCATGGCATTTTGCAGTGGGAGAGCCATGCGGTCACCCTTGCAAATCATTATTTAAGGGAAGACAGATTTGTGAAGTCAAGAACCGAATATTACTGTTAATGTCTTCCTGTATCATTATGTGGGGGGAAAAAAAAAGCTCTTTGTTTTCCATATTCAACTATTGCCATTCCTTCCTCTGTTGCATTAGGCTAGTGAGAAGAACTTCCAGGTTCTATCAAAACCCCAACCTAAGGATTTTCAGATCACAGAATGTCCTTCAAATCATGCCAAACCGTAAAATGGGGAATATTCTTAACTGCACTTAAAAACATATACATAAAAGGCACAGAATATAAATCCCCATCTCAGAAAAAAAGCTGCATTCCTGATTGTTCAGGATTTTAGAGTGACATATGAAGATACTGTTCTGAAATCTTCACAGTGGTCACAGAAAAAAAAAAAAAATCTCTTAGTGTTGTGTATTTCTGGACAAATAGTTACTCCTTGCCTGAAATTCTTGAAATGGCTTTGAACAAATATTTTTGATCTGGTATTCAGAGCATGAAAGAAAATATATCCTCATCAAGAAAAGACAGATTTATGAATTCAGTTTGTGTCATGTGGGCCTGACACTTTGCCACTGTGATTAGTTTTTAAATTAAGAAAATTTGTTCTTGCAATTAATGAGAATCAGCAGAGAACTGTGGAAACAAAAAAATCTTCATTTGTCTAACACCAGATATTTATTGACTGCAGTTTTATTCAGTCACCTTTTAGTACATTTGGAAAGAATTCAAAATCACAAAGATCAACCAGCTTTAGCTTGATGCTGCAGGAAGAGCTAAAATGTGTTTAGGCTCTGAATATTAATTACCATGCTGCTTTAAAGGTGACAACAGTCACTTTCTCCCAGGGAGGTCATAGTTCTGATTGAATAAAGCCTTAATTATAGAATATTATAGAACATTGCAGTGAGCTGCAGCAACAAAGCCAGCAAATGGGTTATTCTTTCTTTGACAGTCCTAAAAAGATAATAAAGGCAGTTGAAAAAGAGAAAAACACATCTGTTAAAAAAATTTAGGCAATTATGGATTAATAGTTTGTTTGGTTTTGCCCCGTTGGTATAGAAGAGAAAAAAGAAGATGTTACTGCTATTCTAACTACTGTGCTTGCCATTATTAGAGATGACTTTATGAAAAAGACATATCAAATGCTATTTAGCAAGGATATGATTTGTATTACTGCAGTTGAAGCAACTGTTTTGTGAAAAATACAGAGATTAATCAGACACTTGTTGACATTAAATACTTATTAATAATTACTAATTAAATATGAAAAAGATGCTTTTGGGTGCAAGGTAATACATTCCATTCAATCATGCTTAACCTTGCATGCAGAAATTTATGCCACCATAACTTAGGCCATATAGCATTCCATATTTAGAGTTTAGTCCTTGTGTGATCTTGCTTTTAAACTTTGAGGCTGGATTTTGCATCTCATTGTAGGAATTTTACCATAGAAAACATGGAAATACAGGTGTGAATGTCCGCCACATCTAATTGCTTCTTCTTTTCTCTTGCCTTTCCTTCTCTTCTGCTTCCTCCATATTGTAAATCCCTTCCACCTTGTAAATTTTGATTCTTCCTATCACTGAAAAAATAACTACAGCCAGTGATCTGTTCCCCTTAGACAAAGCAGGTGAAACGTACTGCAAGGCCTTTTTTTCCCTAGGGACCTCAGGCTTCCCTTGCAGTCCTTCCTAGGAGCATGAAGGTCTTGTCACAGCAGGCTGAGGTGGCTCAAGATTACAGACTGCCTCATCTCAAACTGCTCCAGGACTACAGATCTCCTGAGTCCTAGGGCCCTCTTCTGGCAAATTTTTCTGAACCAATAATTAGCTTAGAAACACCAAGTGATTTCCTTGTTTTGTCTTGATAAGCAGCTGTCAGTGGTGCCTATATCAGTAATGTCCATCTGAAAACTTGCATATGCTGTAAGGTATTTCTAATAGACTTCTGACTTCCCGTTGTCTGACAGAAAAAGGTCTGTGGGAGTTAAAAAGAGTGTGAGTACATGGCTCGATGTGGTAATTTGGATGTAGCAAAAGGTCTTAACTGGGAATGATAGGCAGTGTGGATAACTGCGATGTTTCACCTTAGCTAGTTTCAGAAAAACAAAATTAATCTCAGTCCTAGTCTTCCAGTCATTTTGTTCTCAGTTGCAAGACAAGCAGCAAACGTGTCATGCTTTGTTTCTAAAATCTGATAACCACAGTACAGGAACAAAAAATAGCAGCGCAGCTTTCCCTGCAATATCCAAGGAAAGAGACAAAACCTGATTTGTTCAGATAAAATCTCCCAGCCAAAGGCTGAATTACTGAGGATTTACCTGCTATCTTCCTAATAAATATCCTCTGTGAAATTGGAGTGTAGTTTTTTCCTAGGCCTTTTTCCTGTTCTTTTTACTATTTTCTTCATCCTTCTTTTTCTATTTCTGAGTATGTCTATCCATATCACAAGTACAATAATTTAAAGAGCTGTGTAGTTCAGGACAATTTTGGTCCATGGTAAGGAACATTTAAGTAAGTGTGTTAGAGAGCCTTGTTCTCGGTGGAAGACTGGGTATCTTACTTCTTCTTTGTACAAAAATGATTTCCTAAGTTTTTGTGCCTTACTCACATACAGTTATCAAATGTTTAAATTCTTCAGTCTGTATTATTGCATTGATACAGAATTATTTAAAAAAGGAAATAATGATTTTTCATAAACATGACCGCTGCAGTAGGGAAAAAAAAAGCGCAAAATCAAACAGCATACAGAATGAGTTCCACTGCCTGCAACTGGAGACATTTAACTAGGACCATGCCCTTTAAAAAAAGGAAGAAAAAAAAAAAGCCCAGAAGATGAAAAGATGGGAAGATGTGTTATTAATATGTGGATACCCTGTAGCTAACTCTGTATCTGGTGAACTAAAATTATCTTTTTTTGCCTTACAGGTTTTTTAAGTACCGGGGACCAAGCTGCAAAAGGCAATTATGGATTGCTTGACCAAATTCAAGCTTTACGTTGGATTGAAGAAAATATTGGATCTTTCGGAGGAGACCCAAAAAGAGTTACTATTTTTGGATCTGGGGCAGGAGCTTCCTGTGTCAGTCTTCTGACACTTTCTCACTATTCAGAAGGTAACAATCTTCTGAGCAAAGCGCTTTTTTTTTTTTTTTTTAAACATTATAGTGTAACAAAAATGGCCATTTGAGGTAGGCTGAATTAGAGTTACATGAGGTCTGTAATTTTTGTAAAATACCTACTAGCTAGTATTCTGGATTTGTATTAGTCAACATAAATATTTTTACATGAAAAATTAAATGCTATTATAGCAGAAATTTCATGCAACAAATGCCATGGGCAATATACTTTTTCTAGCTGTATCAACAGTCTCCACTGGCTCTTCTATCAAAGAATTTGCCCTAATTAAAATGGAAAAGGGCAGTGACCTTTTTCATTTTTTACACACTCTTGTCTGCACTTCCAACATGTGTTTAGATGCTTTCCTTACTTAATAATAACATAAGTTAACCTTATTAAAAAATGTATTTAACTCCCCACCAGTACTGTGTGATCCCACACAGCGTTCTTAAGATTTTCGTAAGTGTTTGAGCTGTGGGATTTCTACCTTCAATACCTCCCCCCCCCCCCAAAAAAAAAAAAAAAAAAGGCAAACAACCAAGAACGTACAGCACCAGTACTGAACCATAAATATTCCTGGTGATAAGACCAAATCTACAAAGAATTTATAAAAGAAGGCAAGGCCAAAATATCTGTTGTATTTATAAGTCCATGCTACTTCTGTCACATTAAAACAGACAGAAATCAATGGCAGAAGGCTAAGCCCTAGCAAGCAATTGTAGCAGGGCTGATGGTAAACACACCTTATTTGGAAATACGTAGAATTATGCCTGACAATTTAGTCTATTGATACAAATAGGGTGCAGTGAATAACTGTTGAGTAAGCTGTGCCAAAATCAAGCAGATGGAACCATGAAAAACTTAACTAATCATATCATTGAAATTTTATAGCGTGTGCAGTAAGTAATCATCACAAAGGTATATTGACCACAGCCAGTTTTTCCCATAAATGCTTCAAGGTCTTTAAATGTATTTGTAGCTGTCACTGTCTTTGACATTTCAAGAGCTTGACAGTAGAAACCATGTGCAGAAGAGGCCCAGGCATTTTAGTTTAACTATAAAATAGGCCATTTTGGTGATCTTAGCAGGAAAAACCAGACAGGGCAGATTCACCAGTAAGCTCTAGTTGCTTTTCAGTGCTCTGGTGACACATAGAAGCTCTTCAGACTGGGTCTTTCATGTCTTTTTATATTAGTACATACAAAACAACCAGAAAGAACTATTGAATCTTGTCTTAATCTCTTCCAAAAAATGTAAATATATTTTAATTCAACATATAGACAGTGCTAACACACACACACAAAAAAAAAAAAAAAGATGGTAAAGAAAAAATTATGTCAGAGTAGAAGACTCAAGCCTATTAAATTGATTTTAGCAGAGCAGTTTTTTTCAAATTATATGATGCATGGCTTCTTTGAAGGAAATGAGAGTGTGTAATTTTCATTTGACCTTTAAACTACTGAAGAGCGCATTTATAACAGTCATTTACATGGTGAAGAGGATATGATTGCTTGTAGCTGCCACTCCTTTAAAGAAATTTTCACAGGACTACCACTGTGCTAAAGCTAGGGGACTTCCATTAAAGATGCAGGAAAACTGCAGTACAAGCATGAGTTTTGTTCTTGAAACAGTAACCTGAAACCTTCCTTCTTTATGTGTGTGAGCATCAAGAACAAGAGAGATTTTAATTAGTAACCTATTAGAGATATTATGAAAAGAGAGCAATGAGTAGAATATATGGAAATTGAATTTAAATTTAGGTATACGCATCCTTTAGTTATTGTATAATCAAAGCTTTCTTTGCTTAGTGAAAGCTGCTTTTAATTTTTTTTAATATTTTTTTTAATATATAATTGGATTTGCATTTAAACGATTTGCACCTGCAGGTTTGTTCCAAAAGGCAATCATACAGAGTGGAACAGCCCTGTCCAGCTGGGCAGTGAACTACCAGCCTGCCAAGTACACTCGGATATTGGCAGATAAAGTGGGCTGTGACATGCTGGATACCACTGATTTGGTTGAATGTCTTCGGAATAAGAATTACAAAGAACTCATTCAACAGACGATCACTCCAGCCACATACCACATTGCCTTTGGGCCTGTCATAGATGGAGACGTGATTCCAGATGACCCTCAGATTCTCATGGAGCAAGGGGAATTCCTTAACTATGATATAATGCTGGGTGTGAATCAAGGGGAAGGTTTAAAATTTGTGGACGGCATTGTAGACAATGAAGACGGTGTTTCCCCCAATGATTTTGACTTTTCCGTCTCCAATTTTGTGGACAACCTATATGGTTATCCAGAAGGGAAAGATACACTGCGAGAGACCATTAAATTCATGTACACCGACTGGGCAGACAAAGAAAACCCCGAAACAAGACGGAAGACCCTGGTCGCTCTTTTTACAGACCACCAGTGGGTTGCTCCAGCTGTTGCTACTGCTGACCTGCATGCTCAGTATGGCTCTCCAACATATTTCTATGCATTTTATCATCATTGTCAAAGTGAAATGAAACCCAGCTGGGCTGATTCAGCTCACGGTGATGAAGTCCCTTACGTGTTTGGGATCCCTATGATTGGCCCCACAGAACTGTTCAACTGCAACTTTTCCAAGAATGATGTCATGCTCAGTGCAGTAGTTATGACGTACTGGACTAACTTTGCCAAAACTGGGTAAGTTTAACCTCCAGCATTCCTTTTTGTTGATAACATACTTCTAAAATAATCAGTATCCCATAGCAGTGGCTTCAAACCCTGATCTTGCAGCAGTATTATAGCATTATTTGCGTAAGAGAGGAGGTAACTGGGGCTTATTCATATTTAATAGAATTTTAATTAGCGTGTTCCCTCAAACGATTTTCTTTCAGTAGCTCAGTGAGAATAATAATGCACTGTATTTTTGATTCAAAAATTAGGGCAATTATTAAGACAAAACATGTCTCGGAGAAAAGGCAGCTCACTAAGATACTGAAAAATCAGAGGCAACATGTCTGCTATTTGAAGAAGGAACCGTCAGGCAGATAGCACTCACCTGCTACAAAAGAAAGGTAGTTCTTGTTTTTAGCGACCTTCACAGGGATGGGGACTCAGGGAGGAATTGGAACACAAAGGCAGACACTGGAAAGATTTTTCCCTCTGAGGGCTATAATGGCAATAATAAGTACTTGACTGGAATGAGGAAGAGACTCGGATAGAAATTTTGCTTTGAGAAGGTAAAAAATTTAAATTAATCCAGCTTATGAAACAAAATAAAGACATCAGTGTTTTGCTGAAAGAGAGTTGTAAACATCAAGGAAAGAATGCTCAAAGCAGCTTAATCTGCGCGTGCTATTAATAATTTCTGTCCTCTTCCTATAGCATTCCTTTAAAGAGTATTACAATGTTTTACTTGAGCAGCAAGGGCTTTTTTGTTAACCTTGAGTCTTCGGTACTGAATTAAAACAAAGATACTTGTGGCACAAAGGGGCTGTAAATCTTTCCAATGAATGTTTAATGGCAGGATTGGGCTCTGGAAACTGCAGCTTTACTGCACTGCAGTGAATGGTATGCAGCTATATAAGAAAAATTCAGAGATGCCTAGTGTGAAACACTCGGAGGCCTCAGCAGCTCTTGCAGCACTTAATGAATCCAAATGATGTTCAAGGGAGAGAGATTTTGCAGTCTTACCAAAAACCCCGAGCATGGATTGAGTAAAAAACAAATGCTTCAGGTCAATTTAAAAGGCAAAAAGAAAGCTTTTGTTGCACTGCATTTTAGACAAGCAGGTACTTTTGCATGCAGAAATCCCACAGCACGACAACAATAGCAAATGAACTGTGGAATATTTAGATGTATTTGGCAACAAGAAGTCATCAGTACTGGGATGGACAAACTTCAGGATGAAAGCTTGATTTATGGACAGAGAATGCCACATGCTGGCTGTACCACACACTCAGAAAGATGATTATACCATCAGTCTGTCTTTATTTTTATAGATGAAGAGTCACATATATGTAGAGGACTTCAGATCCTCACAAATATACATCACTGGAATTATTATGGAGATGCAAGATCCCCGCAGTCTCACTATTATTTACAATTACTTTATGACTATTCCCTGTAGTTGTTTTTAAGTAATTTTCTGAGGCTTACAGGAGCTTCTCACAGCCCCAGCTGCCACCATCACTCATAATTGCAAGCACTTTTCAGCTGTTGCTACTTGAAAGCTAATTTCAGCAGGCTATACATGCCATCACCCAGTTCTCTGGTTATGAACCCATTGTCATACTACACCTAAAGGCACAACAGGTGTTTTGGGAGAGCCATTAGTCATTTCTGAAACTTTGCCATTGCTGATGAGACAAGAATGGGGTATATCTTCTGTTACAAACTTGACCCTTTATAGACAGTCTGAAAGATGTGTAATTAAATATGACCTCTAGCTGTAAAAAATGCAGTTTTCACAAGGAAAGGAAAAGAGCAACCTTGCTGTTTTTTTTTTCTTTATTTATATGAACAGTGACTAATTGTTCTGGAGAGTACAAGAGAATACTTGGAGGAAAATAGTATTTTAAGATTACATTTGCTCTGCACCTCTGGTTCCTCCAATGGAAAGGGGAAGGTTGTAGCACCTCAAGCCTAGAGCAACAGGGGACATATCTGGGGTAACCTTTCTCCTCTCTACACTCCCACATGCAGTCTGGAATCCATGTGTCCACTCAGGTCCTCCAACTCTCAAAAAGATTTATATGGTTCAAGACTGTGTTGTTGGGGGCTTTGTTTTGGGTTTTTTCCCACCCTTTTTTTTAAATTGATCGTTTCCCATCCTTATTCTGATAGAACTTGGCTTTCTTTGTGTTTGTACCCATGGCAACACATATGAAAAATCTGTTAACTGTAAGATTTTATTATTCCACATTTCCCTGTAGGTAAGCCTTGAACATGAAAACTGCAGATTTATTTATTTAATTTTAATGTCTCTTGAGACTTTTCCAGTCTTGATGACTCTCCCATAGAGGCTGCATCCAGGTACTTATTGTATAATTACAGCTCGGGTGGTGCCTCGTTCTGATGGACTGTGCTGGGTGTTTAACTGACATGCCACCCGCTGCTAAAAAACACACACTGTTCAATGGGCCTACTGCCAAGGCTGGGTTTGGAGGGCAGGTCAATCCTGTAAAATCTCTACATGTCAAAGACACAGCACAAGGCACAGTGGTTTTATTGTGTTTTACTTTGAAGCCAGTTACTGAAGCTAGAAAATAGGAGATGACAATTAAAGTGACTGTTTAATGGCAAATGGATTGTGCTTGAAATGAATACCTGGAAGCTGCATTTTGCTAATTCTCCATTTTATACCTTGTTATGACTTTTTTGGTGGTGGTGGTTTTTTTGCATTAACAGTCATTTTGGCCTTTCAAAACTATGTTTCTAACATGCTTTAGAAATACGAAAGCAATTTGTTACAGAGTAGGTGTGAGAAACTACATTTCGAATACAAAAATGACATGAAAATACATCTTTTGGTTCCACTACATGCAAAATTATGTGTGAGAGCTTCATTAAGAGGTACACTTAAAGCTCCAGTTTGCTGCCAGTAGTACTATCCTAACAGTAGTGGCAATTTTATGTGCTCAAATATTCTGTTAGTTAGGGCGATGTTACATCCTTTGCAGATACATCAGCAGGGGGAGAGTGAATGACATGAGGGGATGTGTGCCAGTCCTTCACAGATACTCTGCCAGCTACACTCTTGTGAAGAAGGATTTGAAGTTTCATAGAGTAGATACAAAGCCATGCTCTCATTAGAGGCATCTATTGGGTTTCTAAAAATTATCCTCTTTTGAGGAATTACAATACTCTATTTTTTGCTCCCATTTATCCAGCTCTACCTAGGCTGGTGATGGGAAAGATAAAGGCCTAAAGGATGTATCCTTGTTTTCTTTGTAATTCAGATAAATACCCCTGAATTATTTTACTACCATTGATTCTGAAGCAAAAACCTAACTGAGTTATTAAGGATGTCCATATTTTATATTCAGTTTGGCTTTCTAATGGAAGACACAATTAAACTTACAATGATTAAAGTGTATTTTCAAATCAATTCTCTGTGAACTCGTTTATGAGGCTTTTGCATTTCTTTTTAATGTTTTTGTCTGAAGAAATAACTGTCTCCAATGGCCAATCTCTGTTAGTCAAACAAAACAGCGTACTTATGATTTGCTTCTCTTAGTAGTTATAATAGCTGACTGAGAGCATGGCCACAGTGGGACCTGGTGATAAGTGAGGAAAGGAGGTAAGGGAAAATATGCTTGTGTACCCGTGCTTCAGGCAGGAATGGCTGTACCATTGTTAATATTGTGACAACATGAAAAATCAGTGGAAGCATGAAGAAATGCCACACAGTTTTTCTCTCTTTTTTTTTTTTTTTTTCCCAATATGGAGAAAAGAGGACTGCTGAAAGAAAATAAATGGTCAAGGGGCCTTTCAGTGTCTTGGAGACAGCCTCAGTATGTAACTGTTAAGACATTTTGCTCTCCAATGAAGTTAGAGAACGACAGAACAGAATAAAACACTTCAAGTGCATTAATGTAACATTTCCATTGTCCTGAGTGATAGGTAATGCTGTTGCAGAAGTAGTTAAAAGATGAATGGTATTTCAACATATTATATGGAATTCAGGATAAAAGAAAACTTCTTAAGATTCCCCATCATTCTTCCCGTGCCAATATCACCAGATATGAAATACTCAGTTCCCTCATTTGCCCTCCAGGTCAGCTACTAATTCACCTTGTGAACAGGAATGTGTGTTGCTCTTCAGTCAGCATCCATTGCAGACACATTTACTTTATATCACCTGAGAAAAAAATCAATAAACAGCAATATGTTAAATTGAGCAAAATCAGTGTGGACTGAAAGTGGGGAAAAGTGATAGGTGAAATCAGATTATTGTGCACATTAATAAAAAAATACCTTGGATAAGACAAAAAAGGCCATCGTATGGTCTTCTATCATATAGAAGACAAGTTCAGGCATTTCATGATGGGAGCATTTTTTGATGGAGAAGCTGTTTAAATTGAATTCTAAAAGTGGTGAAAATGAATAATCAGAGAGCAAAATGAACAACAATAATCATCAATTTTGTTCTAGCAATACGATGAAGGAAAAAAAAAAAGTCTCCCTGCCAACAAGTAGGACTGGGAAACAAATTATCTAGTCCCTATGAAAGCCATTACTGGAAGAAGCACAGAACTGAAAATATATTATTCAGATTATATTTTTATCACCATTGATTGCAGCGGGTGTTTAAAGGAAGGTTTCCTAGCAGACTTTTGTTCTGTAATTACACACCTAAGCCACAAGAATGTCCAGAAATACAAAGGTGATGTGAGAAGCTAAAAAAAAGCAAAAGGAAACCTGAAGTTAAAGTGACAGATCAAAAGTTTTGTCGAACAGCTGGTTTGATAGGAGAAATGATTGTATGTACATCTATATTTTATGCCTATCTGTAATACTGGAAAAGTGTTCATAATAGGATAAACTGCCCAACTTCCCAAGAAAAAGACTTAACATCTCATAAGTTGTAACCTTATGATTTTATGAATTGTCTCCAGCGTACATAGGAGTAGGGCCAAGGAAAGTAAAAATCCTCTTATTTATATCCACTGAATATTTTTGGTAAATTATCATTAGTCTGTAAAACCAAGACACATGCATTATTAGATCTTCTATTTAGGACTGGACTTAGTTATTCCATTTCTTGTGAAAAAAAATCATTTAGATACCTATCCTCCAAATTCAGAGAGAATATTCAGACCATTTATTCAGTTATTAAGTGATCAACCCTGGAGTTGATGCCAATGGTAGAGTTCTGATACCCTCAACAAAAAAAATGACTCGTCTGTTGCGCTGGCTGATTTTTTTTCTGTTCCTTGTTTCAATGGACAGCTTCATGCCCACACACAGCCATGTAAATAAATCCTGAAATACAAGACTAGCCTCATGTAATGTAATTTTCTCTCTTGTCTTTGGAGGAGGTGTCAGCATAATTGGCTATTCCTAAAAGATATAGTTAAAAAGGAGAGATGGAGGTAGAGTATGGAAGAGAGGGAAAGGAAAGGGAGGTTGATATTTACGTGTTTTGTAGGCTGTTTGTAGGTGAAGTGAATGCTAATTTAAAAAATGTTTGGTTCCTAAAATCATCATCTGCTGTCATTTTTATAGGGGCATTAAAAAAAAAGAATTAAAAAAAGTGCATGTCTAGCTTGGCTCATTGAAATGAGTTCTCAGCTTCTTCATCTCCCGTACTGTGTATCAAGTGCAATTTGTTTACATGAGCTACCTTAATTTAGACATGTTCTGTAGGACCCTTCCCGGATTCTTTTGTGCTGTGAATCAGAACAGCAAGCGGGGAGAACGTAAGATGGATTTTGTGCTGTAATTCTTGCAGGATTTTGAGTTTCTGACAAGAAAAATGCTTTGCATTTTTGCATTTTGATAATCTTACTGATTTTTAATTTGCTTTAGAATTTGTGTTGAACCCCAAAGTACTGTAGCAGTAGATATATTGAATTGGGCAATATCTTCCTCTCTGGATTTGCCAAATCTTTCAGTCTGTTCTCTAAGAACAAAAGAAACACTTTTATTTCCTTCTTGAATGCATGTTAGAATCCCTCAAAGTAGCAGCATACATCTGCTGCTGTGCTGCTTGGAAGTGGTTATTACTCCTCTAGCTTCAACTAGGATGAACAATTACTAAGCAATTATTGTTTTGTTCAGAATTAACACTATTTGGCTAACTATTGCTACATAAAATGAAAAATAAATAGATAGATAGATAGATGAAATAACCACAGTTCTGGAACCCCTAGTTTATATCATATTGAGATGGGAAAGATCTGATATGGTATAATATATAAAGAAAAAACAATCCACCCAAAAAACCCCCAAACACCTAAAACCACAAGCATAAGTAAACCAAAGTACTAAAAATTATGTAGAAAAAAAATTCTTCCTTTCACTCAAAAAAAGGTAAGAAAAAAAGATCAGGCAATCAGATGAATACAGGAATCACAAGATTATTAAAGTCAAATTGCACGTCTGGTTTAAGAACTAAGGAATAGCTCTTTATGAACAGCAAAGGAATGCTAAACTAGGCAATCATGTTCATGAGCTTTTGAAAATGGAAAAAGAAAAAAACTAAGATGCTTTAAAATCTGTAGCGGTGGGTCTTGGTATTCCCGTAACATACATAACAGTATATTGGAAGAAAAGGAAAATATTAGAATCATTTTCACAGGAAATAAACTAGTGCATATGGGAACAGAAAGGAGCATGGAAAGTTCTGAGAGTAATGCACAGAAAATGAATCATGTACTCTCAGTATAATATACCACAAAGTCCCAGAAAATATGCTTTGCTGCAAAAGAAGATTCAAACTCATGCACAACAGGATATTAAACTTGATATTAGTAATTTTAAATTTCTGTATTTTTTCATGCCAAAAGGAAGTCATATTTATGTAAGGTTTACCAAAATTATAAGGATACATAGACATTGACCACATTTAAATGCTTTTTGTGCCATTGCTTTGTCTTTATTCTGAACCTATAAGAAGAAAAGAAAAGATGTGAAAAGCATAATTTCAATTAAATATTTGGGTTACCAATTTTGAAATTATCTCTGAGTAGTGTACTACTCATCTCTACTACTGCTTAACTACTATAAAACTTCTTGATCTCAGCTAATATATTTCTCATCCCTACAAACTGGGACAGAATTAAGGCTCACTGTCCTACAGCTGTTAAACATAGTTATTTAGTAGCAATGAGCACATGGAATTTTCAAGTAGTAATCTAATGCAAATGATGGAAAGATTTGCAACATACAGATACTTCGAAGGCTTTTCCCTAAAGTAGATATTTGAACAAAGGGGGACCAATAACTCAGTAAAGGAACACAAAGAGAAATAGTTCCCAGTTCCATGTATTAGCCCTGCTACTTCATGTTTGAAGTTTTTTATGTAATACAGACAGCTAGTATAAATCCTTATGGTCACATGGACTTCCAACATTGCCATAGGGATTAGATGCCCATATTTACTGCTTACAGCAGTGGAAGTAGTGGTACCTTGCGGGGATTAACGGCACGGACTCTGGCAAGCAGCAACCAAAGACCTTTATTGCTCTACATTAGTGTAATTTATAGCAAGCAGAAGTGTCCACGCACTATCCGCAGCCTGCAGATAGGTTACAGCCTTGTTTTCACGCGCATCTATGCTCCAGCGGATAGGTCTGCTCTTCCTGACCATACAGCATGACTTCATGGTCCTTATCTTGTTTACTCCTTTCCAGCAGCTCATTCCTTTCTTCCTTATCTTCTGCCTGCGTGCTTTCTCACGGGTACAGTACCTGCTCATTAAAACCGAATTCAGTAATGTCCATAGTTAAAAATCCTATCCCCACAGTACCTTAAATGAGAAAGTTAATGTCAAACATTGAGAAGAGCTGAACCTACACACCTTTACTATGGGGAAAGGTAGTTAGTGCCTCTCTAAGACAGCTTTGGAGTATGATACTGAATCGCAGAACTTCAGATGAGCTTTTGGGAGCTGAAACACAACCCTTTCTCCATTTTCATGTAAAAAAGTATTATAGTGTCTGAGATGCACTGTACAGTAAGTAATTTTTCTTTTGTTTATTTATTAACATCTGTTGTTAAGTTTGGGAGGTTTTCTTAGCTTCTGGTTTTAGGTTATGTTAATTATTGGGTAAACCATTAACTAAAAGATGGAGGGTTTTTTGTCTTTTGCTTTTGTTTTTGTTTTTTTTTAATGACTATAATATTGCCTGTTTTTATTTTTGTAGAGATCCAAACCAGCCTGTTCCACAGGACACAAAGTTCATCCACACAAAACCCAACCGCTTTGAAGAAGTGGCCTGGTCCAAATACAATCCTAAAGACCAGCTTTATCTGCATATTGGCCTGAAACCCCGAGTTCGTGATCACTACCGAGCAACAAAAGTTGCTTTCTGGTTGGAGCTCGTACCGCACCTTCACAACCTGAATGAAATATTTCAGTATGTTTCCACCACAACTAAAGTCCCCCCTCCTGACATGACATCATTTCCTTATGTGACACGACGTTCTCCTGGTAAATTGTGGCCAGCCACCAAACGCCCAGCAATGACACCTGCCAACAATCCCAAACATTCGAAAGACACCCATAAAACAGCTCCGGAGGATACGACAGTTCTGATAGAAAACAAGCGAGATTATTCCACGGAGCTGAGCGTCACCATTGCTGTGGGGGCGTCCTTGCTGTTCCTCAATATTTTAGCTTTTGCTGCGTTATATTACAAGAAGGACAAGCGGCGTCACGAGACTCACAGGCGCCCTAGCCCCCAGAGGAACACAACCAACGATATCGCACACATACAAAATGAAGAGATTATGTCGTTGCAGATGAAACAGCTAGAACATGACCACGAGTGTGAATCGTTGCAGGCCCATGACACGCTGAGACTAACCTGTCCGCCTGACTACACGCTTACTTTGAGAAGGTCCCCAGATGACATCCCACTAATGACACCCAACACCATAACCATGATTCCAAATACATTAACAGGAATGCAGCCTTTGCATACTTTCAACACCTTCAGTGGAGGACAAAACAGTACAAATTTGCCCCATGGACATTCGACCACTAGGGTATAGCTCAGTCCTTCCCCCTCTACCCTGACAAGCCACTTGGAAGAAAGAAAAAACAAAAAACAAAAAAAAGAAGAGGAAAAAGTTACAATACCATCCATTGAACACCTTGTCAAAATCTAAAGTAGAAACAAGTAAAAGAGAAGGACAGTCATTATTTTCTTACTGATCCTTCCCACAGAAACTCTCTGATGTTAAAGATCAACTACAAACCCTGTGAAATGTGAAAGGTGTACATTGCTGTTACGATACTGCTTTAAGATCTCAGCCACTTTGATTGAAAGTTGAGGCCAGAAGAAGTCACCTAAAATGGTGTTTTGAGTGTAACAAGCAAAGCAGAGTCTTCTGGAACACAGAGCCAGTGACTGTACAGGTGTTTTGTTTTGGTTTGGTTGTTTTTTTTTTAATAAATAAAATAATAAAAAAAATTCTTTATGTGCCATACCATGAATGGCCCTTGTTAAAACAAAGACATAACCATGGGCTTTTACCCAGCATATGAAGCTGTAATCCAGATGGGGGAAATAGAATTTTATTATTAAAAACAAAAATGAAAAAAAAAGAGGAGGACTGACTATGCAGTAAAATACGTATAGTTCTGTGCAAAGAGATGACTTGCCAGCCTGAACTATATTTAAAGAAACTTTGTAAAAATGTACATAGCTGTGAGTTTAAAAACAAACAAACAAAAAGAAGCTTTTATTGATGTTTTCAGTTTGAAAAGAGCTTTTAGAAAGATTGTGCATTCGGTTGTGACCTATGTGTATATACATTAGTCATATCACCTCTGTTTCCTCCAAGCCCAAAGGAGGAGTTTCTTCTTAATTACTAGTGGTAAACAAAAAACATGAGTTTTTTCTAACATATTTCATTTATATGAGGCCATAGTGTCATGCAGAGGATACAGCTGTCTGTGTAACCTGCATATTTTCTCTTACAGGTTACACTAGTGCATGTTAAAGTATTCATAGGAGATTGTTGTTCTTTTCTGAAACTTTTTTTTCCTATAATTTAATTTTGTGTTAGCCTTTGCTAAATTGCAACACAGCAATGGATTGGAAAATGGAGGGGGGGGGGAACAGAAGAGAAAATAATTACTATTTTAAGCTTGAACTGAACCAAGAAACATCCAATAATATATATTCCGAGTCCAGTTTGTAGTTCTTGGTTATTGTGGTACATTAGGAAGATTTTTGTGCCCTGACAAACGCAAAGAAAGCCTGTGTTTTGGTCAGCCTTTTCTAGGAAAACTAGCTCTATATTCACCAGCAGTTGCAGTGGAATCTCAGCTGAGAAAACACCTTCTTAGCTTTCCTAAAAGAAATAAAACCACAATTTGAAAGTGGGGAAATGGTGGGTTGGTTGGCTGGCTGTTTTTTAAAGTGTTCAGAAATGATCAGTGTGTAAAGAACTTCTCTGCCCAGTATCCTGTTTTGTGTTTGAGAGCGTACCTGTCAGAAAATACTTTTTTTGCTGATTTATTACACAGCAGTCCCATAGTCAGCGAGCATTATGGAGAGAGAAGTTGTCAGCTGTTCTGCATCTGAATAAAACCGGAAATCCAGAGAGCATCACTCTCAGGAAGGGCAAAATTCTTATCTGATTATTCCCTTCTGCCCTTCCTTCACTAGAAACCAGGGGCCAAGCAGAGCTATCAAACAAAGGAACTTAGCAGTTTGATTCAAACAACTGATTTGAATGTGAAAAGCTAGAAATAAGTTCTCACAAATGAAGATTGCTTTATATCTTGTCTTTGAAAGTTACTCCATCATCGAGATATAGTAACCAAAGATATTTGAACAAATTGGTCTGCACTTGAACATGATTATCCCAGATGTATTTTCTATTATTAATTCACAGCTAACCTCCATCAGTATCATATGTCCCATAAGTATCTAACACAAGATGCCTTGTACCTCTTCTTGTTTTCTATGCTTTTTGTTTCTAATAAAATGTGTTGGAATAGTCACCCCTACAAATAAAATCAAACAGAAGGTGATTCACTGAGGTCTATTCATCTGCACAACTCCTTGTTGTAGCAGGCAGTAAAACAAATTCTGAAGGAAAGAAATAAAAAGAAAGTTGATGACATGATAAAAATGCAACATGTGGCTGATATAATCCTTTATCTGTAATAAATGTGCTATAAACCTGACCTGGATGCTCAGGTTGGAATGTGATGAAGCAACAACCCCAAAGTACAACTAGTAGCAAATGGAAAACTGTTTTTTTTCACTGATCCATCACATGTCGATTAATGCTGACTCTATACCAGGCCATTTCCACCACCTATGTAATGCCTCAGCTGAGATGCAGCAGTTCATAACGCTTAAAAAAAAAGTAGAAAAAAAAAAGAAAAAAAAAGAAAAAAAAGAAAAAAGTAAAAAAAGGTAATGATGCTTGGCATCATAATCAGTTGGGTATGTTTGTAATGTGAATTACAGTATTTGTTTAGTACTTCCAATTGTCTTCTGCTAGCAATATGTACAGTACTGTGTCAGGCTTGTGACATTTGGGTAAAAAAAAAAGTTCCTGTAAGTGAATAATTTTAGCTTTTAAAAGTAATTACTATCAAGTTGATTTAATAATTTGATACATCTGGACTGATGTATGATTTATAGAGGGAACAGATTTATAGGGTCTTCATAGAATTCTATAATAATGATATCAAAACTGTATAAGAAAAACAAAAGTACCTTCCCAGGCTTATATTCTTGACCTTAAGAGGCACGCAGGGTTTAATGGTTTCTTCTGTTATTGTTTTGCAATTTTTTGGTTTTTGCCTTAAGTAATGATAGAAGATATATATGGCTGGACACATATGTATAAACTTTTCAGCAGCATTTTTAATAATAAAATATCACAGTATTTTCTAATGCTTTGTGCAAAGAACTACGTGTTAATCCTTTTGTGTAGAAAGTCTTTCAGAGGTGTGTTTTCTGCCCCATCTCCATTTCATTATCTAATGTAAACAATGCCTTGATACACAGTACAAAAATATTAAAGTAACAGAGGTTACACTTTTAAGTTAGCATTGAGTTTTCATGGCTTTTGTGAGTTTTCAAGGCTTTACTTAAGCCTGCCAGTAAAAGGAAAGAAACTCAGACAATGAAGATATAAGAGAATAAGCTCCATATATTTATTACGTGTACGCACTGCAACTCCCATTGAAGCAATGGTTTAATTGTTCTGTTAGTGTTTTCTGTAGCACTGAAAAAAAGCTTAAGTAAGCAGCTTCCCATTTTAGTGTATAGCTTAGCAGCTGAAAAATGTATCTTCCAAATTAAGGATCAAAATAATTCAGATAAATCTAATACATCCAGCCTCCACAAGTAAATATACTTTCATTTTATATTTAAAATTTAGATAAACAATGAGTTTTGTTAGAAAAAATATGTAGGAGTAGCAATATAAGTTACTCATATTTAAGGGATTTACGTATATTGCAGATATGTTAATATCATTCTTCCTTCAAAAGCTGAGTAAGTAAATATAGTTTGTTCTTTTATGCTGTTAAATTCCATTTATCAACCGGCTTTCCTTTCATTGGAAAGGTACATAGACATTTTAGTAATTTGAGCTGGGTATTGTTTGCTTTCTGTAACTATTCTCGTGAGACCCCACCTGCAGTACTGCGTTCAGCTCTGGGGCCCCCAACATAAGAAGGACATGGACCTGTTGGAGCGAGTCCAGAGGAGGGCCACGAAGATGATCAGAGGGCTGGAGCACCTCTCCTATGAAGACAGGCTGAGAGAATTGGGGTTGTTCAGCCTGGAGAAGAGAAGGCTCCAGGGAGACCTTATAGCAACCTTCCAGTACCTGAAGGGGGCCTACAAGAAAGCTGGAGAGGGACTTTTTACGAGGGAATGTAGTGGTAGGACAAGGGGTAATGGCTTTAAACTGAAAGAGGGTAGATTTAGATTAGATATAAGGAAGAAATTCTTCACTACGAGGATGGTGAGGCACTGGAACAGGTTGCCCAGAGAAATTGTGGATGCCCCATCCCTGGAAGTGTTCAAGACCAGGTTGGATAGGGCCTTGAGCAACCTGGTCTAGTGGAAGGTGTCCCTGACCATGGCAGGGGGCTGGGACTAAATATCTTTAAGGTCCCTTCCAGTCCAAACCATTCTATGATTCTATGATATGATTCTGCTGAATAGAGGTACTAACAGTAATGTTTAATGAATTTTGAGCATATTATTGAGGAGTACTTGCAAAAAGCAAATTCTGAATGATTGGTATCAGATTTTTTATATGAAGAATCAAGCTTCTGAGATAGAAACATATTATGTGCCTACTGACCTAATTAAGCAGCTTGAATTTTGAATATTGAATTTGTATATAAAGCTTTTGCAAATAAACTGCAGATTTAGAATTGTTCAGCAAATATGTTTAATTACAGGTACGCTTCGAAATTCCACAGCTTGCTCTGAGATAATTCATACACAAGAAAAGGGGTTACAATTGTGTCATTTCTGTGAATTGTTCACCTTAAATTGCTGGGTGAACTTAATAAATTGCCTTCTTTTCAGTTAATCAATTTCACATTAAAAAAAGGAAAAGCTTCAGAAGTTTGTCCATGCTGACTAAATATTGTGTTGTTTTATTTCTTTAATGTCTGAAATAGAAATCTGCAGATTAATATGTTCCTAATTTGACTTTGCTAAGAGTATGACAATTTAATGGTATTTAATATCACATAAAAATCATACGAAATAGTACCATGACAATTATGTGCTTGTCTCAGATTTGTAGTTTTACATTTGTATTATTTAATTATTGTCAACTGTTTCTCGTATTTTCATCTACAGCTGTTTGACATCACAAACCTCATCAGCCTGAATCTCTCCAGAGGCCATTAGCAGCTGGTAAAAACTGGGATTTTCATCCCACTAGAAATTATGATATTATGTATTTAATATCATAATATGTTAAAATGCTTCCCAGCACCTCAAAATAGCCTGAAAAGCAAGATATTAAACTTTTATTAATGCAAATGAAAAATAAGGAAGGGGTTTGAAAATGTCTAAAAATCTTGTTTGAGCTGTAGCATAATAAATAACATTTCACTTTGGGATGAAGTTTTGATTCAAACCATTTTTTTTGGTGTTCCACTGTGGCCAACAAGGTCCTCACTGTGTCTTCTAAAAGTTATGTTTTAAGAAAGTTATGCTTTCTCAGTCTTTTATAGCCCAGCCAGACTACTTTATCCAAATTTTACTGTGGTAAAGAAACCCAGATCAGTCAGGGATGATGTAGGTGCAATCCAGTCACAAAGTGCAGACCAGAGAAAGAATTTTGTCATAAACCAAGTGAACTGCAGCTCCCCTGAGACACAGTGGTAATTAAGGAGAATATGCATTAATATTCCAACAATTTAAATGTAAAATAAGCATGTAGTAAATTAGGTACATTACATTTTTTTCAATGGAAAGTTGACAAATTTTTGCAATACCTATATTTTCCTAAATTCATTTTCCACCCCTTCCCAACAAAGAATAGCAAAACATTTTCAGCCAGTTCTAGTCATTTCTGGAATATCCACCTATGGAAATGAGAAATTAAATAGATGACATCTTTTTGTTTTCCCTCCTACATGAAGATGCTCAAGTACTGAAAGCATGAAAAATTCTTCCTCTACTGCCTTTTGTCAGGGATTATATGCTATCCAGATGCTTCAGAGTAGTTCCATTCCCAAGAGTCCAGGTTTAAATAAAACGGAAAAGCCAGACACAGAACTGGCATATATTGACTTTGACTTAGACTAGACAGCAGAGTTATATTTCTCTCCAACAGCCAAAGATATGGCACAAAAATATAGTGAACTTTATGTTTTATTGTAAAAATATTGCATTTCTAGAGACCACTTTCTCTTTTTTCAGCTTTTGTTGTCTCATGTCATGCTTTTTGTTGTACCTAACTCACAGCCCTCACTCATTTCATGTACTCTCATAGCTTTTATCACTATTTCATCAGATACTTCCGCAAGAGGTACAGATATGTTTTCATGTGGGGTTTTTTTCTGTCAACGACAGTTAATTTTGGCCCCCGATTTGTTCCATTCTGTGCTGTATGACTGTGAGAGAGCATTTTTCATCTGACATTTTCCTTGCTGCTTTTAGTGTTAAAAAAGTTCCACTGAAGGAGTATTTACATGACAGTATTCATCATCCTTGAAATGCATCAGTCTCTATGGCTGTCTGCACTTTGTGCCAGCCCAACAGCTTTGGTTTGACATAGTGTATGTCTTGGTGGGAAGTGTCAGCTTGGAGCCAGGCTCTCCTGTTACTCTGCAGTTATATTATTGTTGTTATTCACTGTTTGCATTCGTTTCTTTTCTGTATTGATCTTTAATCAAGGATAAATGAAATTAGTCTGTCATTCTATTCTACAGCAAGATTTCTCAAACCCTAAAAGGTCATTGTTCTTAATTCTTGTTTAGATACAGCTAATTACAATGTACCATCAAAACATAAAACACAAAAACCTTTCTAAGCCGTTCATATTTCCTGATTCTCCCACCACAGCAAACTAATAGGGGGCTGGCACAGTTAGCCTTGTATGACAAGAATTCATGGTACGCTGCCTTCCACTTGGTGGGGACTTGTTTCAGATATCTGAGGAAATAAATACATTTACCATTTTCATGCATCAAAATTTCATTACATCACGTCAAAGGTAAGCAAGACCTAAGGTAAAATTCATAGAAACTGCCAACACTGAAGATCATGCTCTAGTATCCTGCACTGGTGGTTATTTCGTAAAGGCATCAATTTGCAAGTAGATAGAGAGCAGCTGCATGAGTGCTTAGTACACTTCACTCACTGGATATCTCACTTCGGAAGCTAGAGTGGAATATGTGGATTTCAGAAAATGAAGATGATATTGCAAATTTATTTTTAATGGAGTTTGTGCTTTCAAGAATGCCTATAAGCAGCAGTGAAGAAACTGCAGGAAGAGTTGTTTAAAATAAATAGGAATCAAATGCAAATTGTTTCTCAATGAATTTGACAGGAAGAAATATAAAGCAATGTGATATGATATGACCTTAAAATAATGTGATGGATTTCTTCTGTATAAAGGGCCAACAGAGAAAAGAACAAGTATCTCAAAGGATACGTTTTTACAGGGACTAGTCAAATGAAATCACTGCAGATAATGAGATTATAATGGGACTTTGAATAGAGATGTTGTGTCATAATGCTAAACCATATGGATTTAGATATGTTGAACATAATCTACAGTGCTCATCTGGGTATCGAGAAGTATAAAATTAGATCCCAAGATGCCCTACTTTAGCCAGACAACAGTGCTGCCATGGTAGATAATACAGTAAAGTGAAATGTGCGCTTGTGTTAGGGAATGACAAAAGAAACATTCAACTCATTTTATTCCAAGAAAGGCAAAGTGCCAGACTCAATAAGCAGGGAATAATGACAGTACAAGACAGGCACAGGTCCTACCTGGAGAACCATCTTGCATATAGAGGCCAACAGAGGGATTATGCTCCAAATCTGCTTTTTTCCTCACTTTTCTGGTGGGGGGCACGGAGAGGGAAGGTCCGCGGAATATGCTGTGTTTCAGTAACCATTGGCCCTTGAGCTGTCAATAATCACTGACAGCTGATATATGTTAGAGGTCCCTCTCAGCTGGAGCTGCGACCAAGAAACAAGGAATAGGAACTGTTTGCTTATTACTAGCATTTTTTTTTTTTCTCTTCTCAGTGAAGGACAGTCAGGAAGAAGTAAGGGAAGCAGAGCAATGTGCTGCCAGCTTTCCCCAGTAGTCACGGAGAGCCAGCCAAGCTTCTTACTCAGTTTTCAGTAGGGCTGCCAGCTGCAAAAAAGGCAGTGGAGGCACTCAAGGAGCAGTGGTCAGTGGGGGAGTTGCTAAAGATGGGACAACAGCCACTTGCTGAGTTGATTTGTGACGCTTGAATGCCTTTCTCTCCCCCATTATAATGGGCTTATAAAAAAATTTCTGTGCTGCTCCCCAGACTGTAGATTCTGCACCATTAATTTAGCAGAAAGTCAACAAGAATATGATTAAAAATTAATCAAATAAAAATTTCATTACCAAAAATTAAAGCTCCAACATGTGTAAGAGAAGCAATACTCAGTGTTGCTTGAATCTTGTGATCTAACTGCAGATGTGTCATTATATCTCCAAATCTGACACTTACAGTAAGAGAGTTTTGATGGAGGCACTAGGATAAATCATCAAGTGTATATGCACATAGCTAGGATGTGGTGTTTCATTTGTAACAGCTCTATAAATTGCTGCTTCAGTAAATAGTAAGTTTGAAGTTACTTACCTTTCCTTGCTGAGTCTGTGGGATATGAAGTAATATATGCCAAGAAGACTTGGAAGAACTGCCAGCAGCTCTCAGACCTGCAGCACACAGCTAAAGAAAAATGAAGACATAAGTTGCTGGAACTTTGGATAGCTAAGACCTATATTAGGAATCCGGTCTTGTTTAGCTCCTGCTACCAACACACCATCCAGATCTTACGTGTAATGAATTTTCCCGTGGAGAACTGTTTCTTCCTCCAGAAGGCTGTCATGTAACTAGGGACTAACATGGATTGAAAACAAAAATACCTCCTCAGGGTGCTGATAATATCTCAGTGACTGCACTGACCTCTGCAGAGCAGGTTTACAAACTTCCTTGGCACTCAGCAGTTTACTAATAGATGACTAATAAGAAACAGAAAAATTTATTCAGTAAGTACCATGTGAGAGATAATACCAACCACAAAACAGAAATGCAGATAATTTCTGTTAACAAGATGACTGCGGTTTAGAAGCACTTCAGCAATTTCCAAAAATCCTTATGAATCTGGCAAATCACACTTAATAATCTGGAGACTGCAGGAGATCTGGAGGAATAGGTAAACACTAAAAAGCACAGATGTGTGCATTTGTACTAAACTGACCATAATTCTCCATTTTTGAACTCAAGATCTGATCTCATCTTTATTTGTCACCTGGAATTATTTGGTTTTATGACTTTTTGCATAGTTGGGGTGTTTACACATTCTGAACTTGTAGAGTTTTACTGTCATCTCTGCTTTCCTTAAAAATAGAGTAATTAACAACAGGAAAATTAACACATTTTAGTCAACCCAATGATTGCCTGAAGGAGACAATAAAGTTGTTTGAGAGACAACATACAAAGCATACAGCTTTTTACAACTGTCAAATTCTTACTGATCTTTATCACTGTAAGTCAATTCTTTCATGTTTTCCAAATGATATCTTTAAGAGTAGGTGAGACGGCACTGTCCCTTTTAATTTCACAGGAACAGTTGCTTTAGGTCTGAAGCAGATGACTAATTATTACTTTCTGTGTTGTTTTCTTTTCCAGCTGTTAAGAAAACAAAGTTAAGGTATAATAGCATTTTTCTCCTTCTTGATGAGGTGGAGTCTCATCCAACTTGACATTTCTTAAGACTGTAATTTTTTTCCTCAGGAAGAATTTAGAAACTTATAAAACAAATGCAAACTGATTCAATGAGATAAACAAGAACATTTATCTTTTTTTAATAAAGTAGAAAATTATAATTAATGAAAAAAATAAACCAAACTGTATTGCTTTTACTTCTGGGATAATTATATGACTCCACATCTTTAGCAATTGGTTTCAGAGCAGTTTCTGCATTGCAAGCTTTGAAATGTTGTGAAAATACGAAAACAATATAATTTTATAGGATATTTAATTTAGGCAAAAAAAGTTTTTGGTAGATATGCCATTTAATTATTTTAATAGGCAATATGATGATTTATGTGCAAATACAGAACCTTTGTAGGAACTCTTGCTAACTGAGGTTTTTGAATCTAGAAGTCTACATATTTAGATATCTGGGATGTATTTCTACATCTATCTATATGTGCAGATATAATTATGACATATATATTTATATGGTTATTATCTGCTTCCTCACTGCCAGTTTTCAGTGTCAGAATATAAAAGCTATTTTCAATTAGTTACAAGTCACAGAATATGAAAGAAACCAATGCATTCCACAGGTATTTTGGAATTGGTCCTTTTAAACGCATTTTTTTTCGAGAGATATACACAAGCTTTTCCTCAGAAGACTCACACACAAACGTAACTGAGGGAAAGGTGAGAAAATAACTTATCTTGTCTATTTTCACTCACTTGGTGAAAATAACTCCTCAGCTGCAATAGTTCTGTTGCAGAATCTAGTCCTCAGTTGTTCCTCAGAGAAAAAGAATGAATCCCATTCATCTGTGAAAAATGAGGTTACAGAAATGTGGGTAAAAGCAAGTGATGCAGAACAGACAAAATCGAGTCAGAAAGATGGCAGGAGCTACAGAAGAAATGTCGCTGTTAACCAAAGACAGATGAGGAGGAGCTGGGAAGTGATCTGAGCCTGGATCGACTGAACTCAGAGGGAGTTCAGAAGAAGAAAAGTATAAACCAAAAACCAGGAAAAGAAAAGAACCAGAAAGCACATAATACTGAGAATAAAAGTTCAGAAAATAGTACACAGCACAAAGAAGTAATACCGGACTGCCAAGGTGTGTTTTTATTAGTTTTTTTGTTTGGATCAGGAATATACTGTTAAAGGAAATCTCCCAATCCCCATTTATCAAACTTTCCTCACAAACTAAACTTTGGTGTGCATTACAAGCGATCTTGGAGCAGATGAGCTGGATGCCTTTTTCATGAAGATATATACTGAAACATATGATCTAGGAGTGCACCCCTTGCCTCCAAGCAAACCACTGAGATTTGTGGATGCAAACCATTCTTTGACACTTCCCCACAGGCCTGGCAGCAGTCCTTGTCCCTCTTGTATTTAACAGGCTAGAAATTTAGCAATATGGCCTGTGGGTATAAAAGATAGACTTTTTCCATCACATCAAAGCTAATTCATCCTGCTGTCTAAGTTCTGTTCATGGTGCAGTGCCTTTGATTTCAGTCCCAAAATGCAACCTAAACTGCCAAGTCCTAAAACCATTTACAAAACACTTAGTCACTTTTAAAGTCTGCTCAACACTATGAAAAAGGGAAAGGACAGGTCCCACCATTGACTTCCACAGCAGATTATACTGACAAAAGGATATTTCTTTTCTCTTTTCCTTTAAATAAAGCAGGCACACATTTAATACTAATTCTAATTCTGTTCCTGGTAGTTTAAGGATTCAGTGGTGCACTGAAATTCACTTGTTGTCCACTTTAGAACTTGAAATCTTTTGTTAAATATTTTAGTGGGAATATATGCACCCTTTGTATTATGCTATATGTTCCTAACACTGACCTAAAATGCCAGCCACATGTGGATGTTGGGAGTGGACATATGCAACAAAATTAAAAAAAAAAAAAAAAAAGCTTCACAACTTTAAAGGGGTTTTATTTTTTGAATGCCTCATTTTATTTTAATCCTTTTGAATTATCAGATCTAGGCATTGCCTAGCATATTTTTTTTATAAGTCTTATTTTACTCACTTTGGTAATTATTTTCATTACAAGATCTGGGGGGAATGAATTGTGAATTTCAGTGTTAGATTGCATGGTTCTTCCTTGCTTACATCTTCTAAGTAAATATTGCAGCCATGGACAACAGATCTGTCACAGCACTCTGCAAAAGGAACAGGTACATATGTTTTCTGGTTTCTTTTCTGGTACCAGACATAGTGAGGATTTTTGTGTTAAAGCTGGGCTTTTTATTATTTTAGTCTTGGCTGTTCCAGTTACAAGCCCCTGTGTTAACTAAGAAAGGGACACAGAACAACACAGGCCTTCCATACTTTCATGACAATTCTGGCATCAGATCAAATAAGAGAACTCCTAGGATATCTCATCATATACTGCAAAACCTAAACTTTGAGATTTTCTCAATTTAAAGGCATGTAGGAACATACCGCTTTCAATCCATAAGTTAACTTGCAACAGCCCCTTTTTGCAAAAACAAAACAAGACAAAACAAACAAAAAACCCAACCCAAAATATTTACATATTTAGGAAAGACATTCATAGAGAAGGCATCCTACTCTTGGAGAAAACAAAACTTGCACCTAATACTGAATCTGATCCACATCACATGCGGTAGCCACTAGTCTAAAGACAGGTCTTCTATGGTCTTCAGAAGTAGAAATTAACAGAACCATTTTTAAAATAGGTTCTCCATGTTGAGTGAGATAGAGATTAAGTTTGATTAAATTCAAAATTTTGAAAGATGGCATTTTAAATCTCATTTAATTTCTCTTTTCCTCTTTTTTATCTGCTGAATAATCATTAGCTTGAACTTTTAAAGGCTCTCAAGACTTCCTATACATGTGAAATCCTTAGAAGAAAGAATTTGTATAAAACCACCCATTAGTCTAAAGAATCAAAGTAAAACAGCTGTTTACATAGAGTTATCATGTTTTATACTCTTGGTGAAATCGCATGAATTAAAAAAACCACCAAAAAAAACATTGACATTTGGTAGAAAAAGGAATTTTAACCTAAAGTAATACAGCTTTATTGAGTTTTTAATGCAGTTGTGAATGAGGGAGTCAGAACATCAAATTATCTTGATTAAGCAAAATGTCCTGTTTCATTTTAGCAAATCTATCTCTCCATGTAAAATTTTAGGATTAGAGGGTCAAAAAGTGCAATTTGCATAAAGTATTTTCAAATCAGGCAACAAAATTAAACAGGGATGTCCTCAAACCTGAAGAAAATATTTTCTTTTCTTTATTGAACAGTTGAATTATGTTAACTTGATCATTATTTCATTCTGAATATCTGAATCTCCTATGCATGCATAAAATTATTTATTGCAATGTTTTAATCAATTAATTTTCTCAAAACCGATTTTGAGTTATATTGAATAAAATAATTAGAAATGGTAGTCAAAAAGAAATCAAAATAAGAACTGAGCAAGGTAGTTAGTAAAGGTGAGAAATAGTTGATGGCTTTAATCATGGATATGTGTAAAAAGTGTGAAGTATTGCAATGCTTCACATAAAAGCTGAAGTCATGAAAATTATTGCATATTGGCAATGAGATTTGACCCTCAAAAGGCAAAGTTTCTGCTGTGGAGATATTTTATTTTCTGAAGATCTTTAAACATTTCTGGGATACCTTATTTGTAGCCCCTGCAAACACATGAGCCATAGTAGAATAAGAAACAAAAATATTTATATTGCATCTATATGTATTAAAAAACCCCTCTAATAAAAAGGTAGTATTTAGTTAATTAGAAGAAAAGCAAACCTATTTTGTTATTATGACATTCCAATAAAATCAAACCCTCTGTATCTGCATGTCAACATAGTTGTTAGGTCTGCTTTTCATAACCCAATGCCCTATCACAATAAGACAATCTGAAATTATTAAAGCTCCTTATCTTGTAATCATTATGAAGGGAAAGCAGATAATACTGTTTTAAAGGAGGCAGTGAAAACAGTCCTTGTAAACTGAAAGTGGAGTTTGCAAACATGAAATGGAAAAACATTCTCAACAGGTGTTCAGAAATGTATGTTCCCATTAAGATATTGCTTTTATTGCTGTTGAATCATTTGGAAAACACAGATATTCTTAAATTCTCTCTCTTTATTAATAGCTTTTTCCATGGCACTTAATAAATCAGATGATGTGCACACTCAAATAGCTGATACTTAAATACTTCAGAGCACAGTGATTTGCAGATTTAGGAAATATAGATATTAGTATGACAGTCTTAGTGGTTTAGGAAATTACCTCTTACTGACTGCTTCCTTGTTTATAAATGAACAAAATTATTGCACCAGGCAAGTGGAGTTCCTTCTTCCTGTTTAGCTTCTCAGGCTGGGAATAAGGAGGAAGACTAGAAAGCATTCAGCAGCTCAGGACTGCTCCATCCTGGTTCAACTGCAGCCATCCTTCAAGCTATCCACACCTGTGAATGAAAAAATAGTTTTCTGATTTCTGCTCTATGTACCTTACTAATACCTAGCCTAAGAATAAAGAGTAATGGGATAGAGAATGGGACTGTCACTGCAGTTCTGCACTCTGCAGTCATTCAGCTATCAAGAATAAAAGGCAGAGTGGAAAGACGTAAAGGAAGAGTGAATCCCAGAGAAAAGAGGCACCTATGGAGGAGGTAGGAACAGAACAGACATGGCACTGTGCTTGGAGAAAGAGATGCTGGAGCAGAAAATATGAAGGGCTGTGGTCTAGAGTTTGCAGAGTCAGAGATAAAACTGATGGAGAAATTGAGGCAGGGCAAGACTGAGCTGAGCTGGTGTTTAGGTAAAGAATTAATTTTCAAAAAAGAAAATTGAATTGCTAATGTTTATGTCCAATATTTTTTTCAGACCACTGTAAGCACAAAAATTTCTGTACTTGCAGAAGATTAAAAAAAAATCATATGTATGCTCAGCTCTGATTGGAACAGTGAGTTGCATTATTAAAGCCTGGAGGCTTTAAGACTTAAGTGTATACAGAGTGGGACAAGAACCGCACCAACATCTGGATTGTTTCGTGGCATTGCAACTGTAGTGGTTTTCCCTGGCATCAAGCAAAAAGAGTGATCTAGCAATGCACAGACTTCATCTAGCAGACAAATCTGAGTGTGCATGGTCTTCAGCAGAGCAGGCTAGGCAGGCCAGCAGCCTTTCTCTATGATTTTCATACCCAGTGAATCAGTTTTCTAGTGGCCCATTCCACCAACAGTAATTGAAATGACCACAAGGACATTTGGGACAGGAATTGAAAATGGAAGCTACAGTCATGGACTGCCTGTATCAAATATCTCTAAAGCAGTGTTCTGTGAGTTCAGTATTTGTGCTGAGATTTCACAGTGAAAAAGAAACTGCTGTTGGGACAGGAGATGAAGATACAAAAGAGCTATGACATAAAAACTCAGAATAGGTGAAAACAGGGTTTATATTTACAGGGGTGCCATAATGGTCATGCATAACAAAGCAGAAGAATTAAATACAGTGTATGAGAGAGATCATGAGGGAGATAACTATTAGAAAATATTATACACAACTAAGACAAGAAGACTAGAAATAAATAAAATAGCCACAGATAAATGATGGGGCTGAAAAAAGTTCTTGCGTTCTTTCTCTTATGTTTAGGTACTTGTTGGAGAAATATTATGCAGAAGTATGTAATGTCTGTGTTATAAATCTGTGTAATGTGTACATAATAGCTATAGCAGTAATGGGCAGCAGAGTCTGGTGATATGTAGACATTGTGTAATAATATTGTGCAAAAGGCATGCATTCTGACATTATAAATTATATAGTCGTGTCAGTTCTGGCATTTTCTAGAGTATACAGACTGTTTTGATTCTTTCTTCTTATCTCTTCTGGTAACGTGGGCTGTAGTGGCATATGGGTAAGGTTGGTGAGTCCGCAACTGCACAGTCAAGGAAAAGGTGAGTGACTGCAACCAGAAGATGAAAAAGTAATTTTTGTTCATTCTAGAAAATAAGGTACTGTGTTCTGTTCAGAGTTTTTCTTCTAAACATGCAGAAGAATACCTTAATGTGTCTTCATCATCACAGTCCATTCTTTTCTCAGGCTGTAGAACATTATAATATCTTCTGCATTATTCACTAGTGAAAGCCAGCTATTCCAGCACACACTCTGTGAAAAATAAAATCAGCATTCCCGTTTCAAATATATATTTTTTCCTTTCTAATACTTAATTGCGGAATGTTTAGGTGGAAGGGAAAATACCTGGTTCCTGACTCCTGTGCTGTATTTCATTTTGTCACTCTTCTGAGAACAAAAAAACCCCAAGATGCAAGATTCCTATCTTGCAAAGTGCTTCACTCACTAGGCTTTGCCATGTAACTAGTATTTAACTGTCCTGCCCTTCTTCCTCCTCCTCCGTGCACACACATGGAGGTACGCACTTTAGCCTGAACTTGGGAGGAGCCAGACAGAGCATGAATGTAGACTTAGGAATACATCCAGAGGCAGTTTGGAGGTAATGTATGTGACTTGATTTGTCCTGGCTTGCTCAATGTCTTCCTACTGCTACCTCAAGGGACCTACTAAATGGGTCCTCAGTTGCTCCTTGGCCCAGTGCCAGGCCATGACCTGTGAGGAGCAAAAGCAACCCTTTCCCCTCTTAACAATTTCTGGGAGAGGAATTCATTGACTTGTACACCTGCAATCACAGCTTTCATTTCAGTTACCTGGACAAGCATTCTCAAGCAGTAGAAGGTCTAACAGAGGGTGGAATAGCAAAACACTGTACCAGAGAGAAAGAACTGAATGAAGAATAACAGCCTCAAGTATGAAGAGGTACCTTATGCTATGAAGACATGCCAATAACCCTATGGTGGTCAGTCAGGGGTTCTCTTGGTCACAGTCTGTAGTTGAGAAAATTCCCCCCTAGCTCCCTAAGAGGATGAAAGCCATAATTCCTTAAAGTGGACTACTTTGAAAATACCTTATTTTCCTCACCCCTGCCCCCTCTTCTTTTTATATTATATTTAAGTACGTACTTCAGAATTAGAGTTAATTAACATGAAAAGACTGCAAGCATTCACATAAAAATTCACTCTTGAAGACAATTAAGTGTTGTGGAAACCGTTTCCATTAGTTCATTCAGGTTTTTTCATACAAGGTCAAATGAGCAAATAACATTTCAACATAAAGCCTACAAGTGTTGGGTACCTATTTGTGACTTTGGAAAGCACTGTGCATTCTTCTGCAAAGCTTTAATTCCACTAGTTCTTTAATCATAGATGTGCATATTGGTCTAAATCTCTTCCCTCTAAAAGCAATAGCAACATT
>NW_008825619.1:1703256-1705640 GCF_000699105.1 Pygoscelis adeliae | reverse complement strand
TTAAAAATATTACAAATGCACAGCAGTTGCTTTGTCGTTTGTAAACTGAGGTCTTTTCTGTGTGTTTTTCCTCTCTGTTAGAAGCTGAAAAAAAAAAATTGCTGGTGCCATATTCATAATACATTTGAATTTTAGCTTATCCATAGCAAGAAAGTTACAGTTAAGACAGTATTTATCATGTATTTGCAGAATTTAGTTGCAACTGTCTAAAAAATACCTGGCAGTCAAGTTTTTTATTAAAAATATCACTAGAAGTAGTACTCACATACTAAGTCTCCAATTTTAAGTCATGCAATAGTTTGAGTCAAAATTTGTCACTGAAGATTGGGAACGATGTTGATTGATTATCACAAAACAACACCCAGTTTTACGAGAACCCTGCTGGATAAAGTGCTATAGAAATACCACATTCAGAAAAGAAAATTAAGCCGCAGGAAAAATTTTCTTTCTCAAAGAGCAGTTCAGATTACTTCACTGACATCAAAGAATAATTTATTCCAGTGTTAGCATAACTTTTTTTTTTTGTTAATTCATCAAAAATTTCCTATTTATATAGGAAAGATTTCCTATTTATACAGGAAATCTCTTAGTTGGATACATATTCATAATTCTGACTTTTTCTAATTTATAGTAAAATGGGGTGACTCACATGTGAGGGAAATAAAAATCACAAAATTAGACAAAATACAAATTAAATGTCACTTTAGATTTTAATATATGCCTGCTTCTGTCAGTGTGTACATTTCACCATTTAGACTCAATTCACATACAAATAACATGTAATTGTCTGTAAGAATTTCCTACTCTTTTAAAAAAAATGGAGGGAAGGGGGATTGATAAAATGATTGAATTTTTATCATATTAGAAATTTTTCACTGAACTGTATTCGTATTGAAGTTTTCAGTATATTTTTCCAGAAATAAAACAATAAAAATTGTTTATCTTTAAAAAATATGAAATCAGAGTGACTTTGATTTTTTATACTTTGTAAAATCAGCTTTCTATTTTTCAAACAGAATGAAGCATAAAGAAGGCAAAGATAAATGAACTAGCAATTTACTCAATTTACCCTGTGGATTGTACACAATCAGTAAATCATGTTCATTTGGCCCAAAGAATTAAGCAACATAAACAAAAAGGTAAAATGTTGTGCCAAAGAAACACAATCACACTCGTAACATGATATTAACAAACCCACATTATATCATGACTTACACACAAGTGCATTCTTAAAAGCTTCAGTACAACTTGCTAAAGAATAAAGAGAAAAAGACATGCAGTAGTTGGTGTATCTTATCATATTGTAGTTGAAAAATAAATTAATTTAAGCCTCAAAACGGACAAAAGAAGAAAAATCACTTATGACATGATATTAATCCGAGCTGTATGTTTGCTTCAAAGTAAGCAAGGTGAGATTTTTTTATTATTTAAATCTGCAATAAATAAATAATTGTCAACGAAACAAGAATTTGAGTGTTTCCTATGTGACATGAGTGATATGTCTAGAAAAATAATTGTACTCATTAGCTAGAGTACATTTTCACTTTATGCTTCTTATTTTACAAAAGAAGTTGAAAGGTGGGTTTGATTTGATATAGACATTTATGCCACAATAGCATTTAATATGGAAGCAGAACAAAAGGAGCAAAGTAAAGCCAGTTTGTGCAAGCAAGAGCAATGGTACTTTTTCAGATAGTGATCTTGAAATAGAACATATCACTCCATTGAATTGAATGGAGCTTTGTCTATTTATGGCAGATGAGGATTTGTCACAGCAAGTCTTCCTTGTATGTTTAATTAACAGATATATTTGTTGTTGTTGTTGTTGTTATCTACTTACGGTTAATGAAGATAATAGAATTGCATGTACTCTGTGCTTTGAAAGCAGTATAAACAAATGATTGAAAATGTTAGTTCCCATAGTACTGCAATTCTCAGGTCAGTTTTTCCCCTTGTATCATCACTGCCACCATATTTGTCTTAATTTAAAGATAATTTGGGATACTTGAGACAATTTTAGCTAGCCTGTTTTCCAAGAAATATATAGTTTATTGATGCATATTAATCTATAAAAGTAACATGAAATTCAATTGACAACTTGCATAGCTTTCAACAAGGATTTTTGTTTTCTTCCTTTTTTTTTCATGGTACTGTTGTGGTTTAACCTCAGCCGGCAACTAAGCACCACCCAGCCGCTCACTGACTCCCCCACAGTGGGATGGGGGAGAGAATTGGAAGGGTAAAAGTGAGAAAACTCGTGTGTTGAGATAAAGACAGTTTCATAGGAAACGCAAAAGCCACGCACGCAAGCAAAGCAAAACAAGGAATTCATTCACTGCTTCCCACAGGCAGGCAGGCATTCAGCCATCTCCAGGAAAGCAGGG
>NW_008825619.1:1695784-1701351 GCF_000699105.1 Pygoscelis adeliae | reverse complement strand
GGCTGTGCCCCCTCCCAGCTTCTCTCTGGCAGGGCATGAGAAGCTGAAAAGTCCTTGACTAGTGTAAGCATTACCTAGCAACAACTAAAACATCGGTGTGATGTCAACATTATTCTCACCCTAAATCCAAAACACAGCACTGTACCAGCTACTAGGGAGGAAATGAACTCTATCCCTGCTGAAACCAGGACAGGTACTAATCAGCCTGACCAGACATACAAGGGCTATGTTTACCACATATTTTTCTCTTCCATTTAGCAGCAGTGCTGATATTATTTTTTATCTCTGCCTCTTTTTACCTTTTCATTCTTACATGGCTATTCTTCTATACCGTAATTGGCACCATGTATGATATAGTATTGTTCTGTGGGGGTTTTTGTTTGTTTGCTTGTTGTTTGGGTTTTGTTTTTTGTTTGTTTATTTGTTTTTCTTAAGGGGGCTATTTCCCATTTTGTTATTTTAGTGCTATTTCAGCAAGTTTTCAGTGAATTTTCACTCTTTAAAGTCAGCTTCTGTCAGGAGTAAAACACATCTCTTCCCTTAGCCCTTCAATTGCCTCGGTGTTTGCTTTCAAATTAAGTTGCCAGCAAAATATAAAATCACAGCAGGAAACAAACAAATGATCATGATTTTTATCATATCAAGCTATAGGAAAAAGTGGGAAACACTGCTAAATAACCATCCATTCTCCAAGCAACCTGGTTTGAGTGTGGAAGGAGATGAAATATTTGTATCTGGATGGAAGTGATTGCTGTGCTTGTCCTCCAGTCCTTCTCCACATCTATGTTTCAGGTCTTCAACCTACTCTTACTGACAATCCTCAAAGCAGAAAACTGTTCCTTAATAAAATACTCATACCCTGCTTTTTAGGAAGGGTATACTCTACTCTTTGCTACAGACTGTTGCCGTGGACTTCACAGAATCACAGGATCATAGAATGGCTGAGGTTAACTTGACTTGGTTAACGTGGCACCTTCATTTTTTTATAAAAGCCAAAGCTTCACGGAAATGTTTCCCCTTTCCCGTCCCTACTGAGAAGTTTTTCTTTAGAGACAAAACAGAATAAGTTCCCATACAGGACATACAAGTTGTTTTGCAAATATCAGCTCTCCTGGATTTCTTGATGTTTTTCAAAGGAGAAAGAAGATTGCCTGGCTTGCCTTCGGGGTGTTTATGCTTTGTAGCACAATACAGAGGAAGTTTGTTTCTATACAAATCCCTTTTGGTTTTCTTCATCTAGACTTTTACTTCCTCTTTCCCAGAAGGGAAAAGACCAAACTACTTTACTTCCTACTGCTAAACAACTGTGTTTCTACACTGCACTTTGACACAGCCCTATGGCTGAGTGAAAAGAACAGCAAAAAGGGTGAAAAAAGAACGTAAGGAAGAACATGAATTTCAGTGTATCCTCCTTGATTTGTATCCATCACCTTTCTCAGTCATGTACTACAGGATTTTTCAGGATTCAGTCCATTACTTATAAGGGATCTATCCCTTTCCTCTCCAGAGCTTGCTTTGCAGTTTCTGAAGAAAACTGATGACCTTTCTTTCTCTCAAAGAGCTTTTCAAGAACCTGAACAAATAATGTCTGTACTATGTTACACTGCTGCTAATTTTCACTAAGGTTCATTGGCAGATTAAATTTGGGAAAGCAATGCCTTAACCCATAGTTCTCAAATTTTGTCCTGTGTTTTTTCTTTAAGAATTTTCAGCGACTTATTTTTATGTTACTACTAGAGTCTACTACAAGTCAGAGATTTATTATCTCTAATTCCTAGCAGGGAAGAGATTTTTTTTGGTCCATTAATACTTGTAACTTAAGATAAGGCCATGAATCTAGCAAAGCCATGCAATCTAGCCTGAACATCATGATATTAAACTGTATAATTTTGTAATCCCAGAAAAAAAAAAAACAACTTATTAAAGGACAAAAATAAAGTTATGATAATTGGGAAAGAAACAAATAAAAGCATTACTGTATACTGCATTCTTTTTTTTTTTTTTCCCCCCAAATAATTCAAATTAGCAATACCATCATCTACATGCTTCTGGCCTCACATGCCATGTTACATTAGTGAAATTTGCTAAATTCATGTAGTGCCCTGACTATAACAGCTTGGCAGATCAGTTGTGATGGTAATAATAACAGCAACGACAGCTTCCTGCTTACTAATGCTATTAATCCTGTGACTCATCATTCCTCATATTTGGACAGAACAAAATATCTTCACAACTTTAATGTCACCATTTACCCATAGATGAAAAACAGTCATTTTAAATAATGGGAAACTGTTATTTTCTTTTTCTTCCCCATCACCATGTCCCTCAGCTCCTTAACTTTCTCTAAAGAAGTTCTTAAGTCAACCTTTTTATATCAGACTTCATCACCAGGTGATGCTGGTTTACTTCGATGAAAGTAATGCCTGAATAGTTTCAACCAGATCTCTAAAGAAATCTATCACTTGTCACTATTGCTGAAAAGCTAAAATATGTAAAAAGCAAGTAACACTTTTGGAAGTATATTGATGTTACAGGTCTGTAACTGAAACTTTTGATGAATTTTACAGGTATTATAAACTCATCTATGGATTTATCTCAGAAATTCTTATTTTTTTATCTTGATATTTGTTGTTCTTTAAAATAATGTTGGAGGTTAAAACAAACAGCTTTCATGATTTGAAAATGCAAACTGTGTCTTTGTTTTACAGTAATACAAGATATTTCATATAACCTGAATTGAGGATTTAAATCTAAATAGACTGGACATGAACCTTGCTTCTGTGGAACTAGCTAGTGATGGCCCCAGAATTTTAATATACATTCACAGAATATCTTTCAACCATACAACCGTACAAGATACTATTAAGAAATTGTATGTAAATTGAGCAATTAGAAGGATTTTCCTCTCTTGCTGTTTATTGCAGTCTTCAAATCAAATGAAAAGAAGCAAGCAATCCCAGTGTTTTAGCTTTTGCAGAAAGTAAAAATATTCTGGTTGTTTCTCCCTCTGATTTTATCTGTTTTAAAGATTTGATAGGCAAAAGCAGTACAAAGATAAGGAAAATTCTCAATGATATTGCCAAACTTGTCATTTCTGTTTCTGTTTTTTGCATGAGGAAGAATCACCTTAAAAGGAGAGGAACCTTCATAGATTGTAAGGAGAAAATTTTCTCCTATTATTCTGCTGGCCAAATAGTTTATAATGAGTGTCCCATATGCAAAACATCAAAGTATGCAAGAGAAAATAAAAACAAAAATCATCTTATTAAATCCTCTAAGGAAACCATCCTGCATTGTTTCTCATAGAGTATTTACTAGCATATTGTCAAATTGAACATCATATGGCTTGATCAATGGGACTTTAGTCACTTCCCTTGGGAATTCAAAGACCTACAATAGATCTTATCAGTAGGATGTCTTTCTTCATCATTTCCCTTGCACATAATTACATATCATCATTTTAGTTGTCACTGCAGTTTCTCATAATTTGTCCTTATTCAGTGATGAACACCTCTCTGTAGATGTATGTGTAAAGTATTTATTATGTTTCTGCAAGTGCAATCCAAAACTGTGTTGGGTTTCTGCTGTTGAATTGTGCCACTTCACATTGCAAGCTACTAACATTATATAATATAAGCTCCATTACTGTTGCTCAGGGTAAAGAAATCAGAATAAACTTTACTGAAACAAATAAAGTAGATACCTTCTACTGAGTAAAGATACAAATCACTCAACCTATTGTTTTCTATGAAAAGTTATCTTTGGGATTGAGTTTGCAATAATTCAAAATTTTAAAAGTGTTCCGAATGAAATGGATAAGCACCTTCCTACTCATCTTCCCCCTCATCTCATTCCAGACTGACTGATTTTTTTCCAAGTGTTGAGATGGAAAGATAAAAAGTAGAAAGCAACAGTTTCAAAGTATAGGATTTCTTTTTTGATTGTTTTGTTTTGCTATTTTGAAATCAACATGTAGCAATTGTTAACATAATGTATTTCTGATTAAAAAAGAAAGATCTTCCAAATAAAAGACAGAATCTTGCAACTTACGGTATTTCTGCTTCAGAAAGAGCATTCAATAGGGCTTTACTACTGTTCCTGGGTAAATCAAAAGTATTTTAATATATTTTTGTTCAGCAGAAGAACCAAAAAATATTAACTGCGCATATAGCATTGGTTCAGTGCTATGTAGCATACTTATATAACACCCCAACGTTGTATTTTTTCAGTTGCTTTCCTTTTTCTTTTTTTTTGGTCCTATTAAATATATACTTTCATAGCAAATTTCCTGACACAACAACTTGGTTTTTGTTTAATACTTAATGATGCTATGTATCATCCTTGTTACTAATCTTTGTGTAAGAAAAATATCACTAGGGTATCAGCTGCAAGTTGAAAACATGCAACTTCTCATAATGAATTACTACTCTTAAATTGTATTTACCTGACATTCATTTTTCTTATTTTTATCTTTCAGACTGTCATGTATGTTAGGGATCAGTCTGTCATGTATCCCCAAAATATGTCCAAAAACGGGTCTCCTATTTTGTCATGATTCATACTTGCTATTTTTTCATGATGTAAAGGTGATCAGGCATTGGATGAGCAATACAAGGAAAGGACTGCCAATCTTTCCAACCTGTTTCCACTCCAGCAAACCCTTCCTACTACATTTGGCTAGTCATGCTTGCAGGAACATTAATTTCTATGTAACATTCTTTATTCCCCAGCAGACAGGTAGTAAGATGAAGTCATCACCTGATTGTCAATAGCAACATGACTATTAACCTTGAGAGGCGAGTACAGGGAAAACCTGGGTTTTCAATAAAAGTTCTGAACAACATGCAGAAAACTGCTCTGTATGGATGAGATGAGCATTCGGATGTACTGTAGGCAAGGATGATAACAAGCTGTTTTAAAGCACTTCTTTTTATAAATTCAGGGAATGGAGCCCTGGGATGGAGCTGTGACTTTTTGAATGTATTTTTGCCAAATTGAAAGTATTTGAAAACAGACATTTTCCTGGCAAAATTTTCCTTGTGCTTGTCTTATGCTGATTTATTCTCCTTCATCTTCCTGTTCCCACAAACAGGTTCCCTTTTAAATTATATTTTAAGTTTTTCACACAGAAACCAGTCTCAGCTTCCATATTGCTTTGTGACTATTGCAGGTCATGCATCTACAGTTGGAACAGGGACAAAATGCAAAGAAGCCTGTATGAGGGAAGAAAAATGGATTTTACCGTGGTTCGGAGGAGAAAATGGAAACAGTATTAGCTGGACTGGTTAAACATGGAAGGGACAGCTAGGAGTCAAATATGGGGAAAATCATGGCCCAACCTCAGCAGAAAGTGCTCCCTCCAGATCCCAGTGAAGAGCCCTAGAAAGCTGAGTTATGTGCTCCTCTGGGCACAGTAAACAGCCGTGCCTCTTTTTCTTCCACGAAAAGGGGTTTCAGCAAAAAAACAGTGTATATTTTCCAACCATGTGGGGTATTCTCCATTCTGGAAGTGTGAATATTTCCAATATATCTTGTCTTACGTACGCCAGCCTCATGGACACAGAGAT
>NW_008825619.1:1676110-1695747 GCF_000699105.1 Pygoscelis adeliae | reverse complement strand
AATAGAATCTAATAATGTATTTCTGTGATCTGCTATGTCAAGGCTACTGTTAACGGTATTGTATGTTCTTCTGCATGTATCTATTGAGAACAAGTGGTATATTGGAGAGAAATTCTCCTTCAGACTCAGATGTTTACATTGAGGTACTTGTAATACTGGGGTCTACAGTACACTTTAGATTGTGTGTCTATGCTGTTGTCTAGTCCATAGTCAGCTGAATTTACAGAACTAGTGTATTCATCCTAAAGTAGGAGCTTACTGGTCAGCTGAGGAGCTTTTTAGCCTTCAGTGATAGTATTGCCTAGACCCTTGATTATAACGACACTTTACAGAACCATCTTACCTGTAAAGTTAGGTTCCAACAGCCTGGCTCTGAGTCTCATCCCTGGTGTCCATGATGATGTGGAGTCATGCTCCTAGCAACTCAGAACATCCCAACTATTTCCAACATTTATAGTAAATAGGAAGCCATAGTGCTATCTCAACAACATACCTTAAAATAAGTGAGATCTTATATTCTACTGTATCATGGAGGTAATCAATTTATATATTGTTATCTTGTCTCTATTTCATTTCTCTTTTTTTTTTAATTCCCAATTGAAATATTTATTTATTCTTGTTTAATCCCTATTTCACATTGCTTTTCCTTTTAGTTCTGTTTCTTCATCTAATTAACATTTCACATCTCTTAATTTCTTTCCTGGATTTGAGCAATTTAGTCTTATTAGCACTTCAAAAATCAGTGAGAACTTTGAGCAGATTGCTTAATTATGTAAGTAGTTAATTTGCCATTACATAGAAATTCATACATAGTAAGCAGTCTTTAACCTTTTAAAATTTCATATGAAGATTACAGTATGAAAGAATTAAATTTTTTTTTTACTAATTGTTTTTATACTGTTTTGAAATGAGTTATAAGAAGGAGTTAAATAATGTATTTTAGTACTTGTTTTTATCAAAGCTTTGCGTAAAACTAGTAATACACACAGTTCCCTTAACACTGTATCTCTTCATCTAATACACTCTGAAATCCTAGCTATCTATAAGAGTCTTAGCTTGAAAAGAGAGAATCTCTATAAGAATTCTATAAGTCCATTCATAAACTTGGCAGTATCTTTTTTATATCCCCTGGGAAAAGCCTTGTCAAATGTCTAACACAAATCTGTATAACAAATTACAGATAGTGTTTTGTCTTCTTTTTGAGTTTTTACTTCGTAGTTGACTGATTTTAATTTTATAAGGAGATTGTGATAAGGTCCTGGGCATCCAGATACAAGCTCTCTATTTGTGAACAGATTCAGTGAAAAAAGATATTTTATTTTAATTGAAGGTTTTATGTCAACATTTTCAAAATGAAATATTTATACTGTTGGGTTTTTTTGAAACATCTTTTTCCATTTTGAAGCTCTTTAAAATAATAATAAAAAAATGTTTTCCTTTCTCCCTATAGAAGGAGAATTTTATCTAGGGCAAATGCAATGCTTTGTTTGACCTTCATCAGTTCTGCAAAAAGTAACACAGATATGTTTCTAATCATCCCACTTTTTTCTCTTTTAAACCTAATTAAAAAATTCAGTGCCACAACTAAAGAATCAGTTTCTTGTACAGCTCTGCTTAGGATTCTAAGTCCCATTGAGTTTCAATGAGTCTTTGTGTTTGATATGTCCCACTGAAGTCAATGGGTGCAGGATGAATCCCTTTATCCCTCATACACTTTGTAAATGCATGAGTCACACACCATGCAGCCAGGGAAGTGAGGCTATCAGCCAGAATTGTCAGGACCGAAGCCAGCACTGCTTTGTTGATCTGCTCATAGGAAGAGCCATAGAAGAATGCAAATCAGTCCTTGCCCTTTGCTGAAACGAAAAGCACTACTTAATGTTTCTAGATGCCTCAGTTCCAGACAAACATTCCCAAAATGCTGCTACATTCTAATTTCCCAGACTATGTTTTATAATGACTGTAAAACCACTTCAGTGGGTTTTAATTTTAGTAAATTTAATTTAATTTAATTAATTTAATTTAATTTAATTTAATTTTAGTTCTGCTTTAATTTTATTAGCATCTTTAGCAGCTAAAAAAAAAATCTTTTTCTGTATATATATGGCAGCTTTGATATACATATTTATATGACGCTCTCATTGGTTGTCCACTAGCTTAGAGATAACATTTAATAATTCTTGATAAATAAAACACACACAAAAAGAATCACCTATCAATGTATTAGGCTTGAAATTTATGATAGTACTTGCCAGAACTTAATCATACTGACAGGTGTTATTACAGTGCTTTTTAAAGTATTACTGAAAACAAGTGGAATCACATCACAGCTGCTCACCTACTTCAAGATACATTCGTCCTATCCTTGTACAGATAGATAGAATATGTAGAAGACCTTTGGAAAAAAAAAAACTTGACTGTAAAAAGTATAGTGCTGCAGATAGTGCTATTGTAGATGTATTTATCAATAAAAAAATAGCAATTAAAAAATTATGAGATCAAACTTATGTAATCAAAAGGAATAATTTAACAAGAACTTGGCCTGTTTGTACAAGGTTCAGTTTCCATGTACCACATTTCAGCAAACCAACAAGGGAGGAACACTTCCCTATAATGAGCACCTCCATTCCCATGGATCATTTTCTTTGACTCTGTTGGATCAAAAATGAACCTTTTAGTGACAGAGGAGTATTATGTTCAGTGCTTAGAATTAATCCAGCTCTGAGCTGGATTAACTGGTCCACAGACTCTTTGGGCAGACTACCAGAGTACGGAGGACAGTGTATATAATGGAACTTTCTGAAATTATTTCCAGTCCAGATATATTCTCTTGTCTCTTCACACTTATGAACTATAAAAGGGAGAGCTTGAAGCCTGCTGGCAAGTTAGCAAGTTCTTTGCCAAGAGTCATGAGTGCCAAATAATGACGAAGTTATATGGGCATCTTGCTTTCGCATTTAGAATTACCTGTTTCACAAAGCTAATTATTTATCCCTTCCAGCTCTATAAAACTGCCAGATTACAAATTCCTGTAACCAAATACTTTATTAATCCCCTTAAGCCAATTAAAGACAGAAAATTAAATGACAAGTAAATAAAGAGGTTGGAGGAAATTCCTTTTTTTCCTGCATTTTCAGTCCAATCTTATACTTCGAATAGTGGCACATACTAGAACACGTGATCAGCATTTTACAGGTAGACAAGAGGGTGATGCCACCAGGACCTTACCTTCTTAGTGCCAGCCTTCTGCTCTGCCTTTATATAATAAGGAAAGTAGGATTAAATGAATTCTGGCTTGCAAATTGGCAAAGACAGTATTTCATTCTTTACCATCCTCTTCTTGTCTTAGACCCACTGGATCCCCCACAGGGCTGAAAGGAGGATCACCATCCCTGACACTAGTGAGACAGCTAAAGATACTGCATGACAACCCTTCCTTGGCATAGGTAAATTAATATTGTCAGTGCTAATGTACATCCATTTCCCCCTGCTATTTGAAAACTTCTTTTTGAGTAAAAAACATGTAGAAAAATAGTTTTAAAGATGCTTCTGACAGCCTGGTTCCCACTAGAGAGATCCTGAGAGAAACAAGAGCCATATGCAGGCCCTGAAATAGTGCAGTTTCAACCCCATTTTGTCATGAACCCCTGTGGCAGAGTGGGTGATTCTTTGCATGGGGACATTTTGACCATCTGGTGTAGTGCCAAAATTAGAGGTTCTGTATGTTGGTGTAGAAGCCAGCTGGAAAAAAACATTGCAACATTAATCTATTACTGAATAAAAAAACCCACACCAATGCTAAGTAGTAGTTTTTGCACAGAGATCTAGCTTGCTAGTGGTTTGGCTTCAGTGGAAGATAGGAATAAAGGAAAAATTTCTTTTTCTCTTATTCACTCTTCTAGGCTTCATGCAAGTGTGATTAAGACCTTTAAAATAATGCACAAAAAAGAGTTCAAAATTAGTTCAGTGAGGAAAAGCAACAATTACTAAATTGTAACACCATTTTCTGGTTGGTAAATTGGTTGTTGGAGAAGATTCTATTAAATCTAATAGAAGATGTCTGATAGAAAGAAGAAATAATGGAAAGTATCCCCAGCCAGTCTGATTTCTTTAGTATTTCTTGGCACCATAGTAATAAATGACTCCGTTCAAATAAAGGGGGGTTGTATGCATTGTCTTGTCTGCACTCCAAATTCAAATGCACAGATTTTTTTCTACTGCTTTTTCATTAAGATTTCCTGACAACAGAGAAAAACAAATCTTGAACCAGAAGCTGAGTTATGTTAGCACCTAAAGTGTTTGCTTGCAGCAACACAATGTGTAAGGTGTGCATTACTTATTCTAACCACTTACATTGTTTCTACACTTTAGTCTATTGTAATTTTAGAACTGTAAGTAAAACCATGTCAGTCAGGCTTATCCAGGTAGATATTAAACAGAACTCCTCTGAGAAAAGAAACAACAAAAAAACCCCAAACAAAACCTTAAATGATTAGCATTATTCTGTTGATTTCCAGTTGTATCAAAGACTACAAGTGAAGACACTATTAAATGCTCAAGTCTGTTTCTATGCTACAATTAATTGTACAAAATGCAAATATTACTTGACAGACCAGTGCAATATAGAAGTTGTTTCTCAGTCTTCCACTGAAATCTCTTTTCTTTTTTTTTTTTTTAAGACATCTTCTTTATGTCTAGAGAACAAGTACAAACATACAATATACTTGTTATAAATAACAGTTCTATCTGGTTTCCCAATGAAATATCTATTTTAAAACAAAAATAAAGGTATTATATCCAAACTACAGCTTATGAATCAAAAGTAGGCATGCAAGAGGAAGGAGCACTTACAGAGAATTCTAGTGCTTTCATTACCAAATGTTCTAATGCATTTCTGAGGTAAGAGATTAGCTTGAGAGCTTCATATAGTTCTGATCATTAAATAGTATAAAGAAGGAAGCTATTTTCGTAATAACAACTCAATGAACCTTCCTGCTTTTGAGAAACAGAGCATTAGATGACAGTCTCCAGTAATCAAATCCAACCAAAAATTTCTTTAAAAGGGCATGCATAAACATACATACCCAGAAAGCAGGTGATAAAGGATATGTAGAAACCAGGAGTCTGGGGGTGACTGTGGTATTTACCTGGAGTTACAGCCCTTGTCCCTAGTATTTCTGTGACACTTTAAAAAAACCCAATGAAATCTATCCCAAGTCACCCTGTACAAAAAGGAAGTTGTAAAGACACTAAAAAGGAAATAAAAGGAAAAACATAAGCATTTAAAATAATGTAAGAAACATTTGAGATTTGTAATCAAACTTTTGACACTTTTTAAACATAAGTTTTTATGACAATTAGATTAATTTTCGGCTACTATGCAAAATATTTTGCAAGAACCGTCAAAAGAGAAATGAAAGATGAAACTGTGTAACAGATCTGTAACACGCCTAGATATAAAAAGAAGAAATAGAGAAGAAAAAAAAACAACAAAAAGCCCCCCACAACTTTGGAAATAAATCTTAATGTATTTAGCACTTGTGAGATGTAATTTAACACGCCTCTCTCGTAAAAAAGCAAAGTACTATGGACCTAAAATCAGTAAACAGTGTAATGCATTTGTTGCTAAATGAAGATGGGAATAAATACATTAGAGGAAAACTCTGAGAAAAGCATTGTAGCAAAAAAGTATAGTCCTTCCTCTGAGCTGGGAGGAAAGATATATACAATATATTTGCCTTATCTGATCCCCATCTGTGTAAAGAAACATGGAAAAAACAGAAATAAGCCATATAAAACTGCTCTTTCAGGCAGTCTGTGTAATGTCTCACATTTTAATTATTTGCAGTGGAACAATGATGGCTGATAGCTAGCCAACTGGCATAAAGAAACACCACTCTCTCACTTTATTGAAAGCCGGTAGACAAAGCAAACTCTCGTGTATTGTTTTGCACATCTAAAGAGGGAATACTTGAGCCTCTATTTATTGTCAAAAGGTACAATCACTTTCTCTGCTCTGAGTGGCATCACAGATTAAACACATCTAAAAAAATCTTTCCCTTCCTTCCTTCCTTCCTTCCTTTTCCTTCCTTCCTTCCTTCCTTCCTCCCTTCCTTCCTTCCTTCCTTCCTTCCTTTTCCTTCCTTCCTTCCTTCCTTCCTTCCTCCCTTCCTTCCTTCCTTCCTTCCTTTTCCTTCCTTCCTTCCTTCCTTCCTCCCTTCCTTCCTTCCTTCCTTCCTTTTCCTTCCTTCCTTCCTTCCTTCCTCTCTTCCTCTCTTCCTCTCTTCCTCTCTTCCTCTCTTCCTCTCTTCCTCTCTTTTTTTCTCTTTCAGGTTCTACATATTTTTTCCTATTACTTATAATTATTAATTAATAATTGTTAATTACTTATAATTATTTATAATATTTCAGTGGATTGTATGTGCTAAGAGGGGAAAAATCAATGCTGAAACTTATCAATATATATAGGATTCAGTGCATGTAAACACCATAATCATATTGTCTATAGAAAAAAAAAAAAGATGTGCAACTTCTGCATCAACAAAACAGCAAATGTTTAGTCTGTATATTGGGACTCAAGTACATCTGCAATCCCCACTATGTATATTCATGCTGCTAAATAAAAGGGCTAAAGGATGTCCAGCTCTGAGGCCAAGTGGCATTAGTGAATTCATGATGATGCTACATTGAGCTTGTACTTCCAATACCAGACTTGTTCTGGAAAAACTAAGTTTCACAGCAAAGCTGAGGAGTGCCCTAACAATTGAACAGCATGGTCAGCTTGGGACCCAAGGTCAGCTTTGGTCCTCATATATTTAGCAGCACACATGTTCCTACTGTACTGTTAGTTACAGGGCTGGGCATCACTTGAGGGGCACCTGAGGACAGCTTTGAGCACATAAGTAAAGCACAATCCTTCATACAGGTGAATGAATTGATCCTTGTGGATAAAATCCCACCGATATCAAGGCAAGTGACTTTTATTAGTCAAAAGGGCAACAGAGTCCTTAAGAAAGCACTCTCCTAATAAGAAAGCTATTGTTTAACAGAAGCAATTGGCATAAGGCTGTTTAATTATGAGTGCACAATATGTTGCTTTAACTTACTTTGTGCAGCTATGAACCAAGAAATGAACAGCAATAGAGCAACACTTTAGCTGATTATTATCCATGTGCCTGCAAGTAAACCATAGTATCTCTTAATAAACTCATTATGTACATTTTAGAAATATAACAGAACAGAAATTGTCATAAATATTTAAGAACTTATCTGAGGCACTAATCAATCCATGTTATTTTAAACAGATTGAAAGGGCATCTTCTTTTCTAGAAGTACTTAAGCAATTTGTGGTGGTATGTAATTGTACTCCCTCTCAGTGTTGCAGCTCTGATGAACTGAATGGGTGAATTAGTGCTCCAAGGGGAAAAGCACATAATAAGCCCCTTTGAAACAACTTGAGAAGAACTGAATAAATTCTAGTTTTAGTTATGCTAATGAGACTTTGAGGGGACAGTGCAGCTAGGAATCACAAAGATCCTACAACAATGCTGGTTTGCAGTAGCTGGTTCGAAATCCCTTTCATAACTCTCAAAGGCATGGCATCATTTTTTTATGATCAACAGACTGCCAAGACCTATCATTTTATTTCAAAGGCAGAATATTTTTTGCCTCATGGCAACAAGGGGCATGACTTTATCTGGGACAGAAAAAAACCATACCAAACCAAACAAAAAAAATCAAAGTTAGTAATTCTCTACCAGAGTTATCTGGAACATGAGAGTTTTGTTCTGGTCATGTGGCAAAACAAAGTATTCTGCCATGGAAGCCTATTGTCTCTCTATTAGCCTGCCTGTACAAGTCAAGTTCATAAGATATGATTTCTCCTATGAAAGCTTCTTCGTTTGTCATTTGTTCCAGTAACTCTTCTTTGTGCTTATTCAATTTTGAGTTTTGTTTTCTTTAATATGTCTGCTTGGAGTTGTGCACCGAATGGTATTAGCAGATGAAGTCCTGACAGTAACAGTTACATTTAAACCTCCCATTCACTATTACGTGATATGTCCTGAGTTTCATAAGATTTCCCCACCCCCGGTGTTGCACTGTACAGGGGGTTCAGTAATCTGTAGTTCTGTCTCCTTTTCCATCTTGCCTTGTATTTTGGGAGTACTTTGACTGCAACAGCTGAATGAAACTACCAGCCTTAGGACCCAGAGGAGCACAAAAAGCGAGAACATAACACCAGGAAAAGAGGTAAAAACTAAGCGTGTGTATAACAATTTTAACTGTTTGTTTTTTTTTTTTTTTAACAATTAGATATAGACTAAAAATGATTCTTGAATTAGACTATTTCAATTACAGTAACAGTAAATTCTTGGCTTGACATAGATGCATCATGTGTTTCTTTGCCCATAAACAAGATTTTGAGCTCAGCCTACACATCTTTTGGGATCCCAGCTACGAATTGTGCTGCAGTAAGATATATGGTTGCAAGAGTTTGGGATGGATCGAACTTGGCTGTTGTCATGGTTTAACCTCAGTTGGCAACTGAGCACCTCCCAGCCGCTCACTCACTCCCCCCCCAGTCGGATGGGGGAGAGAATTGGAAGGGTGAAAGTGAGAAAACTCATGCGTTGAGATAAAAACAGTTTCATAGGGAAGGCAAAAGCTGTGCACACAAGCAAAGCAAAACAAGGAATTAATTCACTACTTCCCATGGGCAGGCAGGTGTTCAGCCATCTCCAGGAAAGCAGGGCTCCATCACGCGTAACGGTGACTTGGGAAGACAAACACCATCACGCCAAACGTCCTCCCTTTCTTCTTCTTCCCCCAGCTTTATATGCTGAGCATGACGTCACATGGTATGGAATATCCCTTTGGCCAGTTTGGGTCAGCTGTCCTGGCTGTGCCCCCTCCCAGCTTCTTGTGCACCTCCAGCCTTCTCAGTTGACAGAGCATGGGAAGCTGAACAGTCCTTGACTAGTGTAAGCACTACTTAGCAACAACTAAAACATCGATGTGTTATCAACATTGTTCTCACCCTAAATCCAAAACACAGCACTGTACCAGCTACTAGGAACGAAATGAACTCTATCTCTGCCGAAACCAGGACAGCTGTTCTTGCATACTTCTCCAAAGTATGGTATAGGCATTTCTTAACTGTCCTAAATTATAAAAATAGGTGTTTTCTGTGAAAAAAACCCAACACAAACCACCCAACAACCCACACCAATACCACCCTCCCCCAAATAAAAAAGGAAACAAAACAACTCTTCCCCAACTTCCTTCTTCCTGAGAGAAAAACTCTTGTGTCTAGAAAGCTGATGGCTACCTGATCCCTCATGTTTAGAAAGCTGATGGAAGTCTGGTTCCTTTTTGATTTACGCCAAGTTACTGCCGGAACAACATCTAAGAGCAAGTGCAGTTCTACAAATTGTTTTTGGAATAGACAAAAAGCATGTCCTTTCTCCATTTTAAAGTGTGCTGCCTTCTCAAATGTATTGGATGTTCTTTATTTAAGACAGTGTAAGTAGAACTGCTCAAGTCCCTTTTAATCTTTGTCTTTATTAACTTAATTTTTTTTGCAGTTTGCTTTGGTCCCTGCTCAGAGAAAAATTCTAACCATATAGTCATTTTTGTCACAATATTTTCACTTCCTGTCAAAGAAACCCATATTATAATACTTTGTGTTCTCTTACGGTTTGACTTGTATGAATACAAATTTGACTATAATCCTTTTACTGGATTATGTGATATCTTTAACATTATTTAGTTCTATTTTAAATTCCACTTCTCTGACAAGATGTATCCTTAATGGGTAGATTATACCTGGTAAAGTTAGTTACTGGTATCTTACTGATGTATCATTCATCATGTATCAGAAATAGATTTTCTAACAAGATATCATAATTTGCTAAGCATTCTAGTAGTAATAACCATTTTTATTCACACTGCTCCCATAGTCTCACAGGTTTTCAATAGCGAAGGGTAATAGTGGCACAATTGGGACACTGCTTGTTTATTTTATTGGTGTTTGCTTTTATTTTGGTCTTCTCTGTTATGATAATGATATCTGAAATTTTAATAATTGGATGTCTCCCTAGTATTGCATAATTCCGTGATACATATTCAGATTTTACCTTTAAGATCTCAGCTCATTCCTCCTCCAGTTTAACTGTCCCATTCTTCAAAAGACATTTCAGGTGCTAAAAATGTAAAACCAATTTCAATAAGCATGTGCTTCTTTTTATCCAAGGAATTTTTTTATATGGACATACCCTCTTTTTGGGAAAAAAGATACAAAATTATTCAGAGAAAAGCTTATGATAATTACTGATAATAAAAATAAAAAAGCCCAGATGTATTTTTCAAAGAGTTAGAACCCTTTAGAAATCTAGAGCAAGAAACCCTCACACAAACAGCTACCTAAAAACCCTAGAACTCAACCATTTTGTAAACATTTTCTACTCCATGTAAAGCATGTAAACATTTTGTACTCTACATATCTGACAACATTTATGAACAGAAAAATTTTTCTGGTGTCAATACTCTCAAAATCACAATACTTAAAGCCCACCAGTCACTCAAGTAAACAGGAAAACAGAGTTTCTCAGTGCAGAATGAATAATTGTAGCCTGGAAAGATTACAGCTGCAGGTTTGTTTTTTTTTTTTTTTTATGGTGGTGGGTTTTAGGGGGTTTTATTAGGTAACTGATCCCTAGAGTTCCTATTTTGCTGTTTTCTCTAAGTGACAGTTGTGCCATGTGTAGCCATGAAGTACAAACCAGAAAAGTCAAGTAGCTTTGAAGCAAGAAATTGGTTTTTTAGGTTATTGCTGGTGTCTCAGAAATCTTTAAAACAGATAGGTGAGAAATGTCAAAAGTGAAAGTGAAAGGTATGTTTAAGGCTGGTATTTGCACAGTTAAAATAAATTAAATGTTATTTTCTAGCTCAGCCTGATGAAAGATATTACTAATCCCTGTGTAACAGCTCTTGAAATAAGACTTCAGAGTAGCTGTGGATAAAAGCTTAATTATAACAACAAGTTATACAGCTTAGCTTAAAATGGATTTGAAAGAAGAATATTAGCTCTGTTTAAGATGAATTTGGGAGACAAGTTCTTCATGAAATTATTTAGGATCTCACTAACAAGATCAAATTCATTAAATATAATTATGTGAAGCAGTATAAATACAGAAAAAGTAGAAAATCATGAAGTACAAAAATATAAACAATTCACAAAGCTGAAGATCTTAGAACTTATAAAGCTTGACGTAACATCCCCTTTGTGCAGACATAATGGAAAACAAATATAATTTGATGACATCAAAAAAGAATGCAATGTTAGTCTTAAAAAAAAGTGGTGCAAAAGAACACTAGTCCTGATTTTGGATGAGAAAAAATTCCCCCAGCATTGATACAGAGGATATCCAACCAGAAAGCTACCTCTCAGATTTTTCTGCAGTGTCTCCATGACCTCACCCTCCACTTCTTTTCTGAGGCTTTTCAGTCCTGTTACCTTTGCCAGATCTGACCCCCTTTTCTAACTCTGTTCTTCTAAATTAAATACATAGTGACCCTTTTTGTCTCTCACTCCTAGTCTTAGTTTCTATATTAGTGCCCTGGCTCCTGCAGAGACCCTTGATCTCTTAATGATTAATACAAAAAGAGTTCTTGTAGTCCTAGAATAGATTATGTTCAATGAGACAGAGCCTCAGGGCATTTTTTGTTGCAGTTCAGTGAGTCTTTGCTGAGACATTTTTGGAAGCATATCATCTAGCCAGATTTTTCTGTTTTCATTTGCAACAGACCTTCCATACATCTTTGATGAATTTCATGCCACTATGTTGAGGGAATGGAAAAACTTCATAACATAATGCCCTTATCTGTTCTGCTACTGATCCTGCAAATCAAATCTGGAGTCAGACAACACCATATATCCTGAATATCATAGAGTGTAAGAGATGTAGTTCCTTCCTGAGTTGTTCTGTGAGAAATAAGACCTTGCCCTGACATGCTAACTATTATCTTCTGGTGAGAAGTTATCTTCTAGAAGACATTTTTGCTTTGTCAGACAGTTCGTATAGGTTGAGTTGAAAGATTTCATAGAAATTCAACAGTTTCTGTTAAATTCCTCTTGAACTTCAGAAGTGGCAATGTTGCCATAAGAAGAAAAAACAAATATATCTTTGCTTTCTTTTCAGTCAAGGGCTCCTGATTCCTCTCCAAGATAAGGCATGGATGGCAGAGAAGGAGCAAATGAGGAGTCTCAGAACAGGTAAAAAAGGATATTATAAAGATTAAACAGAACAAGGAATGGAACTGGGTTAGTATCAGGGAGGAGGCATTTGGGTCTGGTACAAGCGAGAAAAGAGAGGAGCTGATTCCTACAAATACTTCAAAGATATCAGTCTCAGTTCTTTGCTCCTGTTGAGACATGGGGCCATATCATGTAAACACTACCTGTTTCACCCCTTGGATGTGTCCCCTTGGATTTTATAATCAGAACGTGCAATTAGTTTAGTATGTCTTTATAGTACATCATGATCCATGCTCAAGAATCATAGAATCATAGAATCATTAAGGTTGGAAAAGACCTCTAAGATCATCAAGGCCAACCGTCAAGAGTTGTGCTTGAACAAAGGTATATACTTAAAAAAAATAAATTGATATGTATTTAATATTCAGTAATGATTAGTCCAGTGATGGAGAAGCCAGCACATTCTTCATGATCTATTCTAATATTTAGCTACATTTTTGGCTAAAAATCTATGTGAATTTGTACAGCAAATGATTTTAATTCTAGCCAATGGTTTTAATTAAATTATTGTGTGATAGACTGAGAAAACTATCTAACATGTTCTTGTTAAGAAGCTGTGACCAAATTACACTATTATTGTATATTAATAACCCGGATAGAACAAATTAATTAAGAATTCCATGTGGCAACATGATTTCCTAACCTTTTAGTCTTCCAGTCTAAACCCTTTATTTCCTGTTTTTCAAATACTTCATGATTTGTGGATAGCAATGGCCTGATCCCTTATCAATGGCTTGATAAGGGACTGGAGCATCTCTCCTATGAGGAAAGGCTGAGAGAGCTGGGACTGTTCAGTTTGGAGAAAAGAAGCCTCGGGGGATCTTATTAATATATAGAAATACCTGGAGGGAGGGTGCAAAGAGGATGGAGACAGGTTTTTTTTCAGTGGTGCCCGATGACAGGACAAGAGGCAATGGACACAAACTGAAACACAGGAGGCTCTGTCTGAGCATCAGGAAACTTTTTGTTTGTTTGTTTTGAGGGTGTCTGAGCCCTGGCACAGGCTGCCCAGAGAGGTTGTGTAGTCTCCCTCCTTGAAGATATTAAAAAGCCGTCTGGACATTCTCCTGTGTAATGGTCTAGGTGGCCTTGCTTGAACAGGAATGTTGGACCACCAGAGGTCCCTTCCAACCTCAATAGGTCTGTGATTCTGTGATTTAGCTGCCTACAAATAGGTGCCCAGTGCAGGCTGAGGTCTCCCAGAATATCCCACTGTAGAGATTTGTAAAACAAATGTTAAGATTGCTATGAATTACTTATGAATTACCATGTGCATGTAGAAGTGTGCATGTCTATAGTGAAGCACCAGAAGAAACAACAAAAGAAGGACCAGAAGGTATATGTTAGCATCATATGTGTGATTTCATTCAGTTGAAGAGGAGGAGCAAACTGACGTAAAAATGAGGTGATGATGAAGATGATGAAGATGATGAAGAATGGGACTGAAGTGGCAAAAAAGTCAGAATCAGCCATGACATGAGAGTTGGACTAGATGATCTTTAAAGGTCCCTTCTGACCCAAACAATTCTGTGATTCTATGATTCTATAAGGGAATTAGGAATTGTGAAGCTAAGGAGTTTTGCATGAAACCTAGGAAGAGTGAAACAAAATAACGATGCAAATGATCCCAAGCAGCATCCACTCAAACAAGATTGAAAAGGAAGTTGAAAATCAGTTTGTTGTCACCAATGAAGAAGAACTCCAGAGATGTAGTGAGGTCTTAACAGGTAGCTTGCCTCATCCTGTTTTGCATACAGACAAAAGGATGAACAGAACATCCTCTATTTTAATCCTGGCTATACCACTTTCACACACACATCTTGATGCTTTCCATATGTGGGTGTGAGAGCATGAAGAGGTAAAATTAACTTAGAGATTTAAAAAAAAAAAATTGCCTTTCCTTCCATAAGATGTCTCATTCCATTTTTTTATACTACTTTTCAAATGCCATCCCTAATTCAGAACCAGATTTCTTTTGTGTGGGGTGTCTGCATAGCCCAACCTTTGTAAAATGGCCTGGATAACAACAGCTGCTAAATAGGAATGTGAGTGCAACCAGTGTATGAATGAAATACCCAAAGATATCTGAGAATATGTTTGCCTCAAACCGACAGGATAGTGCTAGAGAGGAAGATCATCATCATTTTTATTGAACAGGAACCAGGGAATTACAAAAAGACTTTTGAAATAAAGGAATCAGCTGGCAAAATAAGATTTAAAAAAGCATTAACATTTGTAACAGGAAGACAGACTTTGGAGTGGGAAGAGGGCAGCAGCCAAACAGGGTTTGACACTGTGGGAAGTCCAGCCTGGACAGAGCACCGCCCCGTAGGGTGCCTGTGCCCAGCCAGGGGCCGCTCGCTCAGGTCAGCATGCGGGGATCCCTTCACGGTGTGTGGGGCCTTGTGAGATGTTTCCCCCCTATGCAGGTCAGTGGGGAGTTTTGAGTGGTGGGAGCTCACCTGACACTGGAGCAGCCACCTCTCCCACAGGGAGAATAGAGGAACCACCCAGGGGGAGGGTGGTGGGGATCTACACAACCTGGGGAGGGTGGTGCACACCTATGTCTGTGTGTGCGAGTGTCTGTTTGTAATTAGAACTTGGGATTAATTATAGAAGGGTGTTTTGAAATCTGTAGTTGTTTCTGGGTTTAGGAAAAAAGGGGTTGTGTGGCTTTAAAGACTTCTTGTGCTCCACCAGAAGGATGGTGCAGACAGGAAGGAGGTGGATGTCCCTGACTCCCAAAATGTCTTTGTGGTACCCAGCCAGTCCAGACCATGGAAAGAATTAGCTGTGAAAATCCATAGTCCTCTTCCTTGGGTTGAAGATCAGATAGGTCCAATATGGTATCACTGTGGAAGTTGTCCTCTAAAATAAGAGAAGAATAGTGTGAGAAAAACAGGTGATCAGTTTATCTGTTTCTGTTGGCTGTTAATGACTGCACTTTAAGAAAGGCAGGAGGCTGATCTTCAGAAGTTGAAAGGATGGTAAGATGGTTACAAACAGAGAAAAACCTATTTGCTGCTAAGAATGCTGCCACAAGGAATGCTCAGCAGGCTCCAGGGTTAATGAAGATGGCAGTGATGATGGCTCCTCAAAGGACTGAGCACATTGAGAGGTGAAAGCACAAAGGGAAACAGGACTGGAAAGCCTCAATGGCAGTCCTGAGTGAGGACTGGGATCTGGAAACAGGAGATGGAGGAACTTGGGAATCAAGTGGACATGAAGAGGAAGAGTTGAATTTCGACCCAAATGAGACACAAGCCCCACCACCATGCCCCGTGGTAGGGTGGGGTACTCTCAGGGCATGACATCTCCCACTTCAGAAAGTTGTCCTTGATTTAATTCTGCTGTTGTTGAAGTATTCCAATTAGGTGGTACCAGACAGTAGTGCTTTCATATCCAATAAAATACAGAGGATAATATGAGATTTTCTTGGGAATAGTTTTATTCCTCAGATTTTCATATAGGTTTTTTTCCTCATTAGCCCTTTTTTCATCTTCAGTACTATTTCAGAATTTCAGTGACTTTTTTTCATGGTACAGCCTTGTTATTTTTTTAGTGGGTGTTTAGAAAATAGATGTTCCATGTGACTTCTTCCATCTGTACATGCTTTTTCTAAAAAACAACAGATTGTATTGATGGTGATATTCAGGGAAAAAAAAATCATCTGCTAATACATTGTTTCTCTTTGCATGTTCTCCGATATGATTTTCTTCTATCTGTTCATACTTACCAAACAAGTCTTTCATGCATAATAGTTTATATTTTTGCACTTTTAAAAATATATAGAATCTCATTTTGTTAAAAAAGAAAGGAATCTTTATGACAACCTTTTTAAGGTTTTCCCTTCAAATGATTAAATAAATGCCACAGGCCTATTTCATGATGATAGATAAGTATTTACATCTTTCTATTGAGTGAATTATTAGAAAAAAAATATAATTGGAGAAATGCAAAGTATTCCAAAAGAATCTGAATAATCAACTAATTGATTTTCAATGGTCCATGAAATAGATGAATTATTCAGTCTTCACAGCAAATCTAAACTCTTCAGATTTAGATAAGATAAATGCTCTCCAAAAGTACAGGATCAAGTCTTCTTGAATTAGAAGTACATTCTACTACAAATGAGTGGGGATCATGGAATGTATCTTGAATTTTCATTGCATCAGAAGATGTGTCAAGAATGTGAATGTTGAAAAATACTGAAAAAACCTCAACTCTTTTCCCTCTTTTCTTTCAGATCCAGAAGCTGATAACCAAGTTGTTATTCTGTTGGGGATTTTGAAAATCAACTGTGTAAAAATGGGATGAATACTTGCACATCTGTATTATCTAAAACAAAGCTTTCTTTCACAGAACCTTAGTGAAGAAAGTGAAAATATTTTCATTTTACTGTTTAGTTATTTAGTGTAAAAGGGCTTGTTAGCAAAAAGAGAATGTATGGCCACATTTATTCCACTGCATTTTGATATTGCAGCATTGAAATCTAAACACTTGATCCCAGCATGGCAGAGACCTTAAATTGAATATAGAGGCTTCCTATCTAGTAAACAGGTCATTTCTTCTGGAGAGAGATCCAGATAGCTCAAACGAGGAACCTCCATTTTGTGTAGAGAAAGCCTCTATCTTATGGGGTTGGTTTTGAGTCTTATGGGGTTTTCACAGCTTGTACACACTGAATGAGACACAATCAAAAAATAGCCAATATAATCTTATAGAAGATCAGTCACCGCACTATGTCTGAAGAAAGGCCTGTCTTCCTTGTGGAGTTCCCTTCTGAAAGTGTATGCCTAACAGAGGAGGAAGAGCACACCTTTAGATAAAAACCTATTGATTGCAGAACTCATGAAAGAAATACCTGGGTTGCCCATAATTCTCAGTCAATGAGAATTTCAGCAAAATATTTCTACTCCTCAGGCTCTAACCACCAGGCAGGATGCAAGATGGGACTCTTCTCCACTTGTCCTTTTGGAAAACTAAAACAAATGGGAACCTGACTTGGTAATGTGATGACAAGGAGAACTCCAATGCAATTTGTTATTTCACTCTAGGGTGGATCAGACTAAATCCAGCAACCGTTAAAGCAAAAACACAACAGCTGTACTTGTAGAAAGAGTAATGGAAGATGCAGCATTTATCAGTGACTATTAACTGGCTTATACATATCTTCACATATAAATGTCTCACAAAACTTTTATAGCGAGATTTGGAGGATTTCATCTCACATTTAAATTCAGACCCCTACAGTGAAACAGTGTCACTGTTCTTAGACTCTCTGAAGGAAGGCATTTTAAAAGCAGTTTCTCATATCTTAGATGTTCACATTACAGTAGATCAATCTTTGGGATCCTCTCCAAAAGTAACTTTACTACATCTAAATAGGCATCTCAAGGAAAATACTAACACTGGGTATGATTACATTTGGTCCTACAATTTCAAACTATTACCACTGAAGTTAGAGCTTCACTTTCCTTATTTTCATATTTTTTAATGTATTTTTGAATGCTATAACTTTCTCAGTGTCTTAGAGAACACTCTTATCCAGTCTTAAAGCTAAGAAATAAAATTGATCTGTTAGCACTTTTAACTTGTCTCACTGCCAAATGCCAAGTTGTTTCCTACCTGACTTGAGACCATCTTCAGCCTGCTGTACTTTTAAAAATCTAAAATAATTAGGTATCTTATCACTACTTCAGAGACAAGTTCAACGCCTGGCATATTTGATTTGTCCATTTTGCCATCTACATTCATTTCTAATAATGTTCTTTATAGTAAAAAAAATAAATCCTTTCATTCTTTGATATTTGTGTTCTTTAAATAACTGTAGATACATTATCTACATAATTTCCACATGATTTTTGCTCATCTGTAGTGCCATTTAATATTATTGCTATTAAAATAAGGACAATTTCCTACAGTTGCTTAAGAGATCCAATTCACACAAGGTCATGTTGAGGGAAAATAACTTACTTTAACATGTATGACAAAGTCATTCCTAGCTGCATTAAAAAAATAGCAGTCCTGTTCCAGACTTGCCATAATGGCAAGTATGTCAAGTCTGTTAACATGGATTGAGAGTGTGGCACCGAAATCTGGATACTTCTGCTACGTTAGCACTGTGCTGTCTCTGACTGACAGTCTCACAGAAAGCAGCAAATATTAATGAAGATTCTGTATAATTGTCAATATTTCTCTGAAGAAGACACATCTAGCTTGAAAAAAAAGTAAACATGCAAGCACAGTCTTCATCACTGTTCAAGCTTTGATATTCAACAAGTTAAAATAACCATATCTAAGATCTTAGTCAGTTCTATACACACTATCTCTCTTCTCCTCTTAGACTGACAGGCTAAAAGCACAAACCAAACTGGTAATTCACAGCACAGATGGTGCTGAAGACTGAAGACTGTGCTGGAACTACAACAAACTACACATATAGTTGGGGATTATGTAAAAGTTAAAATAACCATATCTAAGATCTTAGTCAGTTCTATACACACTATCTCTCTTCTCCTCTTAGACTGACAGGCTAAAAGCACAAACCAAACTGGTAATTCACAGCACAGATGGTGCTGAAGACTGAAGACTGTGCTGGAACTACAACAAACTACACATATAGTTGGGGATTATGTAAAAACTGTGTCATTGATGAAGATATTAAACAGTACCGGTCCCAATATGGACCCCTGCGGGACGCCACTCATCACCAGTCTCCATCTGGACATTGAGCTGTTGATCACTACCCTCTGGATGCGACCATCTAATCGATTCCTCACCCACCGGACAGTCCACCCATCAAATCCATATCTCTTCAGTTTAGAGAGAAGGATGCTGTAGGGGGACCGTGCCAAAGGCCTTACAAAGGTCCAGATAGACGACATCTGTAGCCCTTCCTGTGTCCACTGATATAGTCACTCCATCCTAGAAAGCCACTAGGTTAGTCTAGTGGCTTAGGACTTGCCCTTGGTGAAGCCATGCTGGCTGTCTCGAATCACCTCCCTGTCCTCCATGTGCCTTAGCATAGCTTCCAGGAGGATCTGTGCCATGATCTTCCCAGGCACAGACGTGAGACTGACTGGCCTGTAGTTCCCCGCGTCTTCCTTTTTTCTCTTTTTCAAAATGTGGGTTATGTTTCCCCTTTTCCAGTCAGTGGGAACTTCACTGGACTGCCACGCCTTCTCAAATACGATGGATAGTGGCTTAGCAACTTCATCCGCTAGTTCCTTCAGGACCTGTGGATGGATCTCATTGGGTCCCATGGACTTGTGCACCTTCAGGTGCCTTAGATGGTCTTGAACCTGATGTTCTCCCACAG
>NW_008825619.1:1670932-1675527 GCF_000699105.1 Pygoscelis adeliae | reverse complement strand
GAGCTTGCTGTGCGCCTTCCTCGGTGCCCTAAGGATCTTGAACTCCACCATTTCATGGTCACTGCAGCCCAGGCTGCCCTTGAGCTTCACATTCCCCACCAGCCTCTCCTTGTTGGTGAGAACAAGGTCCAGCTAGCACCTCTCCTCGTTGGCTCCTCTACCACTTGGAGAAAGAAGTTATCATTGACGCATTCCTGGAACCTCCCGGATTGCTTATGCCCTGCCGTGTTTTCCCTCCAACAGATGTCAGGGTGGTTGCAGTCCCCCATGAGGACCCGGGCTTGTGTCTTGTCTATAGAGGGCCTCATCTGCTTGGTCTTCCTGGTCAGGTGGCCTGTAGCACACCCCCACCGTAATGTCACCTGTCCCTGCCTTCCCTTTAATCCTGACCACAAGCTCTTGGTCAGCTCCTCATCCATCCCCAGGCAGAGCTCCATGCACTCCAGCTGGTCATTGACATAGAGGGCGACACCCCCTCCTCGTCTCCCCTGCCTGTCCTTCCTAAAGAGCCTGTATCCCTCCATCCGAACACTCCAATCATAGGAGCCATCCCACCATGTCTCCGTGATGCCAATAAGGTCGTAGCCCTGCAGGCGTGCACATGTCTCTAACTCCTCTTGTTTATTCCCCATGCTGCGTGTGTTTGCATAGAGGCATTTAAGTTGGGCCCCCGATGAAGCTGTCCTACTGGCTGGAGTTCCTTTGTGCTGCTCTTCAGGCGCTCTCCTGCTGACCCATGTTCCTTCTCCAGGCTCGGGGCATCTATTGCTGGCCCTGGCATCAAACTGGTAGGAGTGGGATATATTGAGGTTCCCCTCCCAAATTTAGGATAATATTCATTTTCTCCAGCAAGAGAATGGAAGGAGGCATTGCAAGGCAAATTTTTTTGTGCATCCCACATGCTGGTGCAGCTAGGAAAAAGTAAAGATTTAAGGCTTCTAGGCATAGTAGCTTTCTACTGTAGAGTAAAGAGTACAACAGATTCTTTCATCAATCATAATTTCAATCAAAGATCTTTTAAAGATAGAAACTTCCTTTAACATAATACAATAAATTCCTAAATAATTATTTGTATGTATAGACAGGATTTCCTTCTGACATAAAACCAAAGCATAAGTCAAAACTTATCTATTTAATTTCTTTGCTTAGGCTATAACATGAGCTTTGTCTATATGTGGCTCTCCATATCTATTCCTGCAGCTATTAAAAAAGTTTGTGGTTAGCTTTATGTTTCAAATACTACTTAATTGGGGTGGGATTTACTACATTAATCAAAGCAATCAAGCTGTTATTAAACAAAGGAAACTGTTGTCTTAATTACCATTTTAACATAAATAAATGTTTCTTTTCCTTTCACTTCAGGTATATATTTTTTGAAATATTGTTAATATATAATTAAGTAGATTCATGATACTTAGTAAAGAATGGTCTTCCAGATAGGTTATTTTCATATCATAAGTGTTTATTATTTTCTGTACATGTTTGAAAAAAAGAAAAAGTTTTGGTTTTTTATTTATGACTCACTTTCAAAAACATTGTTTAAAAACGGTTGCTTTACTCTCATTCTTGATTGTAGCTGAATTGAACACACTTTAATGCATTTAAGTAGGACTTGCACAAAAGGACAGAAAATAGCCAGACAATCTTTGAGTTCAGACTATTTAATCACCTATTTTCTTACGTTAATACATCAGACAAATATTACATTTAATGCCTTGGCTAAAAATCAGAAAGGTATTAAATGATTCCTTAATGTTTATTTTGAAAATATAGATGAGATTTGTATAATCCAGAGAGACCACAAAATACTTAACATTCCATCAATGGTCAGGGAAGACATTCAAAGAGACTTACATCTTACATGTTAGTGCTTTAATCAATGGGTTGTCTCTTTCATTCTTTTGTATATACAGATATTAATTGGTTACAAAATATGATGTAGAATTATGTATATCTGTTATGCATTGGTATTTATAACAGTATTAAAAAGATGTGTGTTCTTATATGTAATTTTGTGTTCTTATATGTAATTTTATTTGCTCAGCAATAATTTGGCTCAATTTTGTTCCTTGGTGAGAAAATTAAGTTATAGCAGAATTGCAATTACATCTCTAGACTAGAATCTTAGCTGAAAGAGAATCCAAATATCAACTAATATGAATTGTTAAAATTTTTGCAATTCTAAATAGAAGTGTTAGAACAGCTAGGCATGAATATTGTATTTTTTGGTTCATATAGCCACTGTTGAAAAAACATGCTAAGATTGAATGAAATATGCTTTACAAATAAATTCATTGCTCCGCACTGAAAGAGGTCACTTACAATAACATGAGCCAGCAGTCTTTGCACATTGACACTAACAAGTTAAATCATTCAGACATAATGATGGGATTGTATCCTTCCTAGAGAAAATGGAGGTACCATAATAGTCCATTGAAAAACCCTATTCAGCGAACAAGACTGATTGAAAGCATGAATAGGATGTTGAGAATGTTAAGAAGGAGACAAACGTCATACAGTAATATGGAAAATGTTACAGTTTCACTATTATGTCAGTAATTCATCCATACGTTAAATGCTGCATCTAACATTGTAAAGTGATTTTTCAGAACTAGACGAAATTTAGATAATAAATCAAATTTTCACTGGTGAGGAGGATGGGGTAAAGGGCTGTATTCAGTGAAATGATAGAAAGGCTTAGATTATTTGATTTGGAGAAGGAAGGATGGAGAGTAAATGTGATAGTATAACATTAAAATAAGGCTAATAGAACTGCAGGATCAATTGTGTCAAATCTATCTGATGTTAACATAATAATGTTTTATTTGATTTCGATAGTAGTTCATATAATATTTATAGCACTGAATGGTTGGAAAGAAAATAAAATCTGGGTCTGACATTCTGTAGGAAAAAAGGAATGTATGAATGCATATGAGGGGGAATGAGGTTAAACATATATCTTGCCTGGATTCTTGTCAGCATAGATAGCTACACAGAAAAAAGTGATGATCGATATAATTTCTGTTTATGTTATTTTGTAAGACGTGTATATTAATAAATTGATCCCACCAAGAATCCTCACGATAAGTTCCTCTTATCATGTCAGCTAATGTAAAATCAGGTAAAGAGTTAATAAAAATACCCCCCTCTTAATTTAAAGATCAACCAAACTGATAACTGACCTTGGTTCTTGCCTTTCCTAATTGTGAAACCATTTCCATAAGAAAAAGAGCATGTGAAATTGTTATACTGCAAGAAATAAAAACAATTTATTGGATATTTTTCTACTCCTGATCTTTACTAAAGGAAGGTGTATTGGCTCTGGCTGAGATGGAGTTAATTTCCCCCATAGCATCCCTCATAGTGCTGTGCTTTGTATTGGTAGCTAGAAAGGTGTTGATAACACTCCAGTGTTTTGGCTACTGTTGAGCAGTGCTCGCACAGCATCAAGGCTGTCTCTCCAACATTTCGCCACCTCACCAGTAGGCGGGGGGTGGGCAAGATCCTGGGAGCGGACATGGCCAGGACAGCTGACTCAAACTGACCAAAGGGATATTCCATACCATATGACTTCTGCTCAGCAATAAAAGCTAAGAGAAAGGAAGAGGAGGGGGGCATTCGTTATTCTGACATTTGTCTTCCAGAGCAACTGCTACGTGTACTGAAGCTCTACTTCCCCGGAAGTGACTGGACTTTGCCTGCTGATGGGAAGTAGAAAATAAATCTTTTGTTTTCCTTTGCATCCATGCACAGCCTTTGCTTTTGCTTTATTAAACTGCCTTCATCTTGACCCATGAGGTTTATTCCATCTTATTTTCTCTCCCCACCCTGTCCTGTTGAGGAGAGGAGTGATAGAGCAGCTTGGTGGCACCTGGCATCCAGCCAAGGTCAACCCACCACAGAAGCATATTTCTTCAGCTTCATGAAACGTGGCTTCATGAAATGAAAGCTTCTTTAAGGCAGGCTTTATTAAATCTTTCAGCTTGATGATGAATCCAAAAATGAACTCCAGATTATCTAATTTGTAACACCTCAGGGATGTGGGTTAGCCAGCAGATGTATTCTGGTTTGATATATTCCATGTGTAATTTTTTCACATGTTGAAATAGCAGTAATCCTTGTTTAAAATAATTCCATCTAAGAATAATGTAATAAAAGTGACTACATTTCTTAAACCAGGAGAGTTATACAATAGGGTATAAATTGATAGTGCACTGCCCTCTCTCCACTGGCTCTCTGAGTGAATAGATAAGCTACATATAGCAGTAATCCTTGTTTAAAATAATTCCATCTAAGAATAATGTAATAAAAGTGACTACATTTCTTAAACCAGGAGAGTTATACAATAGGGTATAAATTGATAGTGCACTGCCCTCTCTCCACTGGCTCTCTGAGTGAATAGATAAGCTACATAATTAGTGGAGGCACACCCTACAATCCCTGAGGCAAAGGCAGCAGATGGAGGCTCCACAGGAAGCAGAGGATCCCCTGCCCTCTTGCCACCAGGCAGAAAGAGGGCACCCAAGCGACGGGGGGGAATGGAAACAGGTTCCTGCTTGGGGTACCAGGCTAACCCCCGCCCGGCCTCCCTCACC
>NW_008825619.1:1666571-1669511 GCF_000699105.1 Pygoscelis adeliae | reverse complement strand
ATTTGTGTTTCATTTTCCTGAGCATAAAAAACCCCTAAGTGTCCTGCAACAAGAGCTTCTGCTTTGCGTTCTTGAGGATCACCAGTTGTGTCTGTACTTAGAAAAGGACCAACTTCACAAATAAAAATAAGTGGGGTGATTTTTTTTGTCTTGGAACAATCTATTCTTCCCATATTAATGATAGAGGGCAGGCTTTAATCTATTAGCAAAAAGGATTGCGTAAGAAAAATGCATAAATAAGCCTTACAAAATTATATGTTTCACAACAGCATTACAAAAACCTGCATGTGATTGCTTCATTACATTTGTATCAGATACATCAGTATTTATAATAATTTTTTTTTTTAAACCAAGCAATAAGAACATAGTGTACTTGATGCAGACTTCTAATCAGTCTTTCAGCGACTACCGACATTTGACTAGTAGTCAACTTTATGGTGAATTCACTGCAAATTATTGCAGATTACTTCACCTAGAAACGCACTTACAATTCAATGTATAAGGATACTTACTCATAAAACTGTTCCCTGTAGGTGCTATCAAAGCTATCAACATCCTCATCATTAACTTGCCAGAATGGAATCAAGCCATTTATGCCACTTGATATATTACATTCCATAACTACATGAGAGCCTACAAAAAATGTTTAAATACGGCAATTGAAGGTCTTGTAACAGAAGCAGGATCAAGTGATTAGGGAACAGCTGGGAAAAGGAGGGATGTCGAAAAACCCACTTACCTTATGAAAAGCAGAGTCCTTAAAACTCATCCATTTGTAATCCACACTTAGGTGTCTCCAATCTGGATATAAATTCCACCCTAAATGTAGGTGTCTAAATGTTCATGCCTACATATGAGCTAGATTTCTAAGCTAGTAACAGAGTTCAGCTCTGCTGGAGTCCGCTCACATTAAAGTAGACACCTGGACCTTATCAACTGAATGGCTCTCCAGACTCCATTGAAAGATCTCAAGGCTCAAATCAGTTGCATGTACACAGGTGACATCCGAGATGCTCTCCAGCATCCAAGGCATCCATATAGAGCTGGCAGATAGGACTCCAGATCTTCAAGAAACCTGCACTGCTGGGGTAACCAGACCACCCGAAACAGCACTAGGCATCTATGTGTAGGCAACTGAATTGAGCCCCCACTGATAATAGCATGAATTAAGGCCTCTAGCTCATATACAGGTACCCATGTGTAGACAACTACACCTTGGAGCTGAATCCTATTCTTAGTGACCACGCATATCTTTACTCCAGATCAGAGTCTTTTGGCCAACACTGGTCACTGGGATGGTTTCTGAATACCCTCACACCCTGCTCCCAGAGCAAGCTCACCTGTCACTCAGCTCCTTTGCCACCAACAGTCCAGATCCTACAGAATGCCTCAGTATTAAGAAAGTGGCAGCATATATGTATTGCCAATGTATCTCAGAGGGCTCCGTTTACAGGAAGGTAAGCAGCTTTCTTGGAGTCCTTTCCTTCTGTATGTTACCCATGGAGGTTATGATTTGATAGGAGAAGGTGGGCTCTCAGTTCACCTATGTAAAGATCTCAATGTTTCATTTCCTAGCACCACATCAGATCTAGATGCTTCCACCAAGGGACAGTCTCTATCAGAAGTATGGAATAAACCTTTAGCTCACATGCAAAGCAGTTACTTGAACAAGAGTTCACACAGACGCCCCCCAATCTCTTCCCTCATGTCCTTCCACCACAATAATGATTTTTTTTCTAAAGATGTGATTTAGTCCATTGCACGGCTCTTCAAAAGGAAGAAAACCCCTTAAGTGTTCCATGCCCTTGATTTCTATACATTCATGAATGTACTGTCAAGTTTCTGCACAACCTTCTCCTGTGTCCTGGTTTCAGCTGGGATGGAGTTAATTTTCTTCCTAGTAGCTGGCATAATGCCTTTTGGATTTAGCATGAGAATAATGCTTAGGGACATGGTTTAGTGGGCATGGTGGTGTTGGGTTGACGGTTGGACTCGATGATCTTGGAGGTCTCTTCCAACCTTAATGATTCTATGATTCTATGATTCTATAATGTCTACTATACAGTAAAACATGTGCACCCAGGTATTTAGGTGTAAATTCATACTTAAGGATTTTGTACACGAAGTAACTGATGGATGCTGCAAGGGTATGTGGAAGGAGACTGACTGCTCCTTTAAGGGTATCTGGTCAAAGCCTTTCTTAATGGCCAAGGGTCTTTTCAATGCAAAAAGGCATAGTAAGAAATGGAGCATGCTATAAGCAAGACCATACAGAAGCGCAAACCTGACCAAGGGATGGTAAGAGAGGTAGTGATGAGAACAAACCTGGTGAAATGCACTGACTTGTAAGAATATGTGGAGTGTGGAATTTTTTTTTTTTTTCAGTAATATCATCTGACTAAGGACCTTGTCAAATTGGGATGATGAGGAAAGGGAGGGGGACAAACACACAGAGACATAAAACCTGACCATGCCACTACTCGGGTCATCCACAAGTGTGTGCTTGTAACTGAAGAGCACGTGCAGGTGCGTGTGTGTGTGCGCGCATGTGTGTGCCTGCACTAGTGACCTTCTGTCTCTACTAGCTAAAGAGGAGAAGGAGATGGGAGGTGGTTGTCTGTGCTTGTGTCTGATGTGAGTCCTGTCCATAGCCGCTGCTGAAAGCAGTGCCTTTTCTGTGGCAGTCTGTGTGACTGTCCGTGTCAATGTCCTCGATTTGTCTGTGTGTCTGCATCTGTGTCTGTGTGTCCATGTCCATGCCCATGTCCATGTCTCTGGATATGTGCTCAGCTTCGTTGCTGGTTGAAACTGCAAAGAGGAAAGTGGTAGCCACGTCCCTCAGCCTGGGCAGACACCCCTGGTCCCTGGACACTGGGCTGGGCTCCAGCAGCTGGGCAGGAGGTCCTGGGCTACTGGAGAAGGATATGTAACTTTAGAACC
>NW_008825619.1:1656835-1666530 GCF_000699105.1 Pygoscelis adeliae | reverse complement strand
CATAGAGGAAAATGTTCAAAAAATGAATATTTCTTATCTTTTATCAAAATAAATTTTTTTCTTTGTGCTTTTATGTTTCCACTGTACATGATGTATATGCCTCTTCTATAATCATGAAAACACTGTTGTCTTTAATTTGTTTGCATTTGGTTTCATTTGAGTGGCATTTAACACCTGCAGAATAGATGGTTGGTGACATGGTTTTTAATTGCTCTTTTTTCCTAGACACTTCGCTAGATTTTGTAGTTATTTTCACCTATTTTCACCAGCTGATCCACAAAGTCAAAGGACTGGCTCTGCATCAGATGTGCCCATTAAATATGTTCCAGGTTTGCAGAGTGCCCTCTAAAAAAACCTGTAGGCATCAATAGACATGCTGCATCTGAGTTTACAACTTTTTTCAGTAGATTGCAATTAAGAAAGAGAATGGGTTTGTCTCTACTGGATAGAAAGTTACCAAAGCTGCATATTTCTATTTGTTTATTTATTTATTTAGTTAGTTAGTTATTTCGTTGCTCATGTGAAAATTTAATTTCAAGGTGCTTTTCATGTGAGAAATTAGGATGCCTGCATGATAGTGCACCAAATAACCACCTAGCCTTATTTCAGAGGGGACATTTCATCTTTCCTCCTCAGGTTTTATATCCACTTCTGTGGCAAGAACATTTCATCATGACATTTTGAGGACTAAATTTATTTCTAAAACTGCTCCAGCAAAGCTTGTCTGATTGTGTCCTATCGAGGACAATATGTTCCTTCTAGAGGATATTAAAAATGGTAGACTATAGGTTTCCTATGAAGGAAAAAAGCTTAGAGTTGCTGAAGTGTTTTGTTAAGGACGGACTGCATGGTGAGAACACCTTTCTCCATCTAGCTAAACATCTGGTTTTCTCTGATCAGACTAGTCATCTGGACAGGCCAGCCAGCTCACTCCAAGTGACAACAGTGTGCTACAGTCCATCCCTTTGCTGTAGGACTGCTTTTAGAAGCATTTTGGGAAGCATTTTTCCTACTGGTGTATCAATTCTTAATATGATTTGCTTAGTCTGGAGCTCCAGGCTGGATCACCTTTTCCCAGGATCAAACCAAAATGGTCACTAACCAAATCTGTTCTAAAGTCACATCCTTTCCTTTTAAAGAAATGGGATTGTCATTGATCTCTTACCTTTGCTTTGTAGTAACATTCATTTATCCTGTTGGAATCGTATTGCATGCTGTTAGACAAACTTTGCGTCTTGTTGTGCTCCAAAAAAGGAGATGAGCAGGACCACAAAGCTATGGAGCGATGTTCTTGTGACTCTTAGAGTCAGAACTTCCTCATAAAGGGGAAGAAGAATCATAGAAGTAAAGCAATAAATGTTACTTGACCATCCGGTTCATCTCATATTCCAGTCACTATGATACTTTGTTTGTGGTTTTGTTTTGTTTTGTTTTGTTTTTAAATTTGCTTTAAACACCTTTAGAACCTGTAGATTCACCACTAATCTCATTTTTTAGAATAAACTAAAAGAAGACTGTGTAGAGTATCTGCTCACAAGGGAAACATAAGTGTCTGTTTTCCTTAAGCATCTTCATAAACAATCCTTATATACATCGAAGGGAATTAATTAGAGCCATTCTGTCAAAAGAAAACTCTCCATGAAAACAACTGTAGGCACCCATGATTGCCAGCATGGATAGATCTGTAATTATTATTCCCTAAGTGCAAATATTTTTACTGGAAATTTCCAGTTTACTGGCTACAGCAAGAAATTAAAAAGAAGCTCTTTGGTGGAATGTGGGGAAAAAGAAAAAAAAAAATTAGACAATGTGAATGTGTCACCATTTAAAAACAGACTGAAATTAATCCTACTTTATCCAGAGTTACATCCTAGGATATCCAGCTCTGAGTTGTTTCTTTGTTGGCTTTGTTGTGCCTTTTAAATGATCTAAGAACAAAACAGTTTTGTGTACGTGTTTTATGAGAAATGGATTAATATAACCTGCCAATTAAGGATGCCATCTTTTCAGAAGGTGAGTGGGTAATTAGAACTGGTAATTTTTGTCATTTTATGCCAAAGCATAAAATTCAACAGTTCATTCCACAAAGGGGATTTACCATTCTGCACAGATAGATATGTCTTTGAAGAAGATGAGGGCAAAGATTCCCTGAAGGATATTTATGAATCACTCAGTATCTTTTAGAGAGACAGCATAAGTTATATAATATAGGTCAACAACAGAAGACATAAAAATTCCAAGCTTGCCTAAAACAAATTCTCTGGCTCTCTGTGTTAGGATTTATACTCAGGTTGGTCTTCAATTCAACTTAAGAAGGGAGGAAATCCTACTAATGCAGAAAGCCAACACAAGTACTGTCCCCTGTTGATGTCCCATATTAGCCTAAATTTGAGGGCTTAATATACAGCCTTTCTCCTTAACTGATTCTGTGCATAAAAATAGACTTCCTCCAAGGAAACAAATACAATATTTTCTTTTGTCAGTCTCTTGGAGGAAAAAAACAAACAAACAGATGATCACCCCATTCCAAAAAGGATAAGCATGTCTATCCCTTATGTTTTAAGGTCATGAGAACAGACAAAAATTTACCCAAGTATACAGATTTTGTTTTGTTTTTTTCCTGTCAAGAATTTGTGTTCCTCTTAGAACACATTGTATGAGATATTCAGAGCTTCCTATAGGATATGACCAATTCATTTTTATATGTAAGTGCATTTAACATTACACAATCAAGACTGTGTGCTCCCTTATCTGTATTGTTCTGCTCTTAGCTATGAATTCATGTTTAACAACACCGAGGAAGTTTTCAGGACTGGGAGGAAATAGAAATATCAAGGGGTGATCTAACCCACTTCACAAATACAATGTAAAAATGTTAGGGTTTTGTAAAGATCTTCAGCTTGCTACGAAGTCTGATAATATAAATGAAAATCCTTTTCCTTTGTTTGAGTTCCATGCCATGTATAAAACAGACTGTACAGCAAAGAGGAAGGCCAAACTTAATTGTATTCAATGTCTTAACATAACTGTAATTTCTCAAGACACAAAATTTATGGGAAATATCAGTTGAAAAAGTGTGTATGAATACGGAGTCTAAATACAAGAATATGTGAGGGGATTGATGAAATTGAAATGAGTACTAGTTATTTTCTTCCTTATTCTGAGTGGCCAGCCCATATCATGGTAGTGCCAAGTTTTTTTCCTATTCATAAACTGAGCTATATTCAGCTCCTTCTTATGGATACATTTGTAAAGGTCATTATTCAGCAATGGTCTTAACCATGCATTAAAGCATATAAGTAGTCCATTGAAGCATTCTTCTGAGACTATCTGTTTTTATTTTGAAGCGTGTTTTCTCTACATATTTTTCACATGCCCTCTCTAGAGGGCACAACCTGCCAATATGTCATACTGCTGCTGGATTTCATGAGTTGACCCCGGCCAAATACTTCTGAGCGATTTGGTAGAAAGCACCCTGTTGCATTGAGAGCACTGCATTCCCATGGATCTGATGGGGACTCTAGTCCAACTTCTGTTCTTTCATTGCACAAAACTGTTTTTCATGCCTCTCAAGCAGAATCACTCCTTCCTACTAGAAGTGCTTTCAGCTCTTGATGTTAACAAACTCTGTGCTTCCCGCTGCAATGACCATAGGAATGTAATGAGCTTCTGGCATTGTACGGTGCCACCATGCACTCTGTTAAGGGAGTTACAGCTAGTTGCTCTAGAAGGCAACATTATTATGCCTGAGATTTTGTTTGCCTGTTAAATAATCTAATTAGGTTCATGAAGGAAACAAGTCTGCTTTGCAATGGAACATTGGCTAAATGAATGTCTGAACAAAGATATATCCTTCATAAATACTATTTATTATTATTAAATAAGCCCTTGACCAATCTGCTCTGAGCAGAACATCTTACTTTCAAGTAATGCATATGGAGAAATCATTAGTACTTTGCACATTTATAATACTATAATATACATAATTAAATGAAAAATTACTCAAAATTCAACATTAGTTCCTCTCTTGTTCTTATCTTACAAAAATAAAATATAAGCCAATTTCACAGAAATCTTTGCTCACTGTTGCAAATATTCTGATAAATGATCTTTTTTCTTTAAGTGCAGATGAATTTTACAAAGGGTTATGCACAAATTTAAGATTTACAAGATGGTTTTAAAGTAATTATTCACAGAAAATGAGGCACAGACAGTTTTGATCGGTGGAGTTAAAATGATTAAACCATGAAAGCACTAAGCAGCGTAATAGTCTAGGTGTTTCTGAGAAAACGTATGAAAATGTGATTTTTATACAGCTCTGGAGATACGTGAAGAAAATGTAGAAAGAAAGAGTGGTTTGATATTTTTAATACTCCACTTGCCATCATTCTATTCTAAACTTGTCATTTTTCTCACATTTTGCTACAGGTCTCTTTCAGATACCTGAATTTTTTGACTCCTAACTATTTTACAGAAATCTTCCTCTGAGCCCTGAAATCCACTGAAGGTTAAGCTTGTCTTCTTATAATTCATTTGGAGGGTGACAGAAATACTGCAACACCACCATCTTTTGAAGCTCAGGTCTGAAGTAAATAGGTATGAAGCAGATATTCTTCCTCAGCAGGGGAATGAAAAAATATGTTTAAAATATTAGAAAGCTGATTCAATCTCTAACATCAGAGAATGAATCCCAGTATAAACTGACACTATTTTGTGGGGTTTCTCATTAGGGAAAACATATCATGTAAGAATATACACGAATCAACATGATGCTAAACAGTCAGGATCAGATTCACTAATTAGATAAGATCCCCACATATTTCTCTGAAGTACAGAGGGATAGGAAATTATCATCAGAGAATTCCCTTTATATTAGATATTTCCCTCTGATTTCACATGTGGCAGATTGAGGCCATCCACCTGCTGTTTAGGAAATGGTTTAGGAAAACATCCAAGTTTTGTGGTTTTTTTTTTTTGGGTTTTTTTTGTTTGTTTTTTTTTTTAAAAAGGGAGCTACAGTTTGTTCTGCTTTGTATTTCCACAGCTAAGAAGAACATTTCATCACTGGTAGAGTAGGATTTCCATGAGGGCTACCTGTTTCCATTGGGTTCTCGGTGACCGTTCCAAAGAGCTCCTGGAGAAGCACAAAGGCACTCTACACTTGCCTGTTTTTTGTTAAGAAGGGAACCACCATCAAGACAGGAACATTTTGTTTTAAGAATTATGTACTACCTCTCTGTAGTTACTAACAAGAATTTTAACACAAGATTTTTAACATATTGAAAAGAGAGGGAAAAAAAAGAATCCCATGCATATTATAAAAATTAAACAACACTTCAAATTTTAATGTTAATGTTAAAGACTTTTTATATATATAACATGTTATTAGAGCAAGGAGCTAAGACTGAGAAAATTAACTGAGAAAATTAACCCTTGTCACTCTAATAATAGTTGGACCTAAACTGAACAGTAATTTGGAGTCTTTCTTGATTTGGCACTGCTTGATTTGGGGATTACTACAACATTCTCATTAAAGTTTTGCTATAAAATTAGTAAAGCACACCCAGCTTTAAAAAAAGCTTTTGCTTTCTTCCTAGTTTCTTCCTAGGTAGGAAATATTAATAAGATGTATGCTGTTCTGCATCTGCTGCCACATTTATCTTTTCCTCATCCCTCTCTTTATTTCTTAATAGTTGCTTAAGAGAGGGAATATGTATTCTCTTATCCCTTTCATTTTTATCTTTCATTCATCTTTCAGCTTTCCTCTTATTTATTCTAAATCCTTGTATTCAGTAATTATTTAAAAATTCATTGACTGAGTAGTGAGGGGAGACTAACTTTCTAGTGTTGCTATTTTTGAAACATACAGTTAACTCTGTAGGCTGAAATCTGATAGTCATATCTGATAGAAGAGCTATTTCCCACCATACTGTACTAGTAAGTCTCCTCCACAACATGAGAAAATTAGCTTGCAGCATGAAGCACGAGCACTGCTGAAGGTGTAGATTTGTGATAAGGTATTTTTTTAAATTATTTCTTCTTCCTTGTAATTAAATGTAGGTGATGGACATTTCTATAAATATGAAACAGTAAATCTTTTTCTACTATAGATGAACAACAATGCTGGACTACTGAGTCAGAGATAAAATATAAAATTTTTGTACTTAGTACTATGAAGTATTTACAGGACCTAAAAAGACTACAGTGAGTAGCAATTCAAGACTTTCAAAGAGGTCTTGCTTCATTCCTGCAGTTGCTTTTGTGCTTGCTTTCTTTATCCCTTGATAATATTGCATCCAGCTGCCTGTGGTTTCTCTTTGTTAAGCTCATTTGGAGCTGGCTCTGAGACCACAGACATGTTAAGAAATGAAAGGGTATACAGCAATTCTCCTTCTGTTTTTACCTCCTCAGAGCTGTCCTCTTTAGTCAGCTTAGGCTGAGGAAACCTTCATTTTTTTCAGGGTATGTACCTCAGGTAAAATTTTGTTCCTACCCATCATACTTATTTGCTGTCAGCCTTGGAAAAATATCTTCCAATTATCTGAACTAACTCCTTCTGTTGGTTATGCTGTTATTTTTCATACCTTCACTGTATAGGCACAGATGTGAAATGGCTGCTTCCAAAGCATTTACTCTTCCCTCTCCTCTTTTTCTGAGCATTTTGGTGAAACAAAGCAAATGAGTGGTGAGATTCTAGCATTAAGAGTAGCATTCAGGCTGAATTTCCCAATCTGATCCTTATCACATCAGAATAAAGGTTAAGCTTTTCATCCCTTCTTGAGCTATTTATGTTATTTTAGAAGATCCAAACTGATACATTTCATCCATATTTTATTCAGAATAAGTTTTCTTTTCAAATGCTTGGAGTATATATTTTTTTCCCCTGAAATGGTTTGGATTTTCTTTTGAACATCCTTTTATCTCTTACTTCATATCTTACATGGAAAATCTCTATCTGTTTTCAAGGGCATTCTAGGACAATAGCAGTGCTCAGAGAGAAGAATGAGTTTCTAAGGAGCTCATTCAGTTTTCTGTAGTGGTATATATTAATATAAGGTACATATATCAAATGCATGTGCGTGTAGGATATATGCCCATGTGTACATTTAAGTGCATCTGTGTATAATGGTATACACATGTACATGTGCATGCATATATATATTAAGTTATATGGTTTGCATTTTAGACATATTAAAAAAAAAACTGAATTCATTTTTTTATAAACTCTTGTATGCTCCTAGAGACAAACCCAAGCATGTATGTATGCATGAATATTTATGAATAGAAACTCTGGGTTGAAAATACTGCATGGTATCTGAAATACAGTAACATCTACCGATGTATTTTCTTCATCCACTTGAGATTTAGATAACTTTCTTAAAATATAATTATTTTTTTCTATTTCATAGAAAAAATACAACTGATTAGTCTAATGTCCTGTTGAAGCCCACTTCAGCACTTCAGTTAAGGTGGCTAATGTAATTTGAAAAACAATTTGAACAGTTAAGTACATAGCTCAAAAAAGATATTTGGGTAACTGCACATCCATTGAAGAAGTTATTAAAAGAAAATATGGTGACACAGGCTATAAATTCAGGAACCAAAAGGATATATCATGGGCAGCTGATATTTGAGATATGTGCTGAAATCCATTCTAATAACAATGGAAATCTTCAACCATTACACATGAGTAAACAGAAAAAGGTCAAGTACAGCTTTGAGGAACACTTCAAATGTAGCCAGCTCCAAATTCTTCTCTTTTCTCTTCTTGATCCAAATTCCTTTGCCAAATTACAAATAATAGTTCTAGCTAAAAAAATAATAATATACCAATCTATAGTATTGTTCAATACAGTACTGTATTGTATTGTCCTGCCCCTCCCCCAAAAAATTAAAGTTAACAAAACCTAAGGAAAAGACTGAATATTTTTCTGTGTTTATTCTCTGTATTCTGCAAAGCACTTCCAAACACAAAACTTATAATGGCCAGACATTGTTATTTGGAGTATACACTCATTCAAAAGCAGCCAGAGAAGTGGTCCTTGAATGACCACCCTTGAGGAGCAGACCCATGTGAGCCTCATGAGGTTCAACAAGGCCAAGTGCAAGGTCCTGCCCCTGGGTCGGGGCAACCCCCGGTATCAATACAGGCTGGGGGAGGAAGGGATTGAGAGCAGCCCTGCCGAGAAGGACTTGGGGGTACTGGTGGATGAAAAGCTGGACATGAGCCAGCAATGTGCACTCTCAGCCCAGAAGGCCGATCGTATCCTGGGTTGCATCAAAAGAAGTGTGGCCAGCAGGTTGAGCGAGGTGATTCTGCCCCTCCTCTCTGCTCTGGTGAGACCCCACCTGGAGTACTGCGTCCAGCTCTGGAGCCCTCAGCATAAGAAAGACACAGACCTGTTGGAGCGGGTCCAGAAGAGGGCCATGGAAATGGTCAGAGGTCTGGAACAACTCTCCTCTGAAGAAAAGCTGAGCGAGTTGGGGTTGTTCAGCCTAGAGAAGAGAAGGCTTCAGGGAGACCTTATTGTAGTCTTTCAATACATGAAGGGGGCTTATAAGAAAGATGGAAAGATGGAAAGCGCCTTTTTACCAGGGCCTGTAATGTCAGGACAAGGGGCAACAGTTTTAAACTGAAAGAAAATAAGTTTAGATTGGACATAAGGATGACCTTTTTTACGATGCGGGGAGTGAGACACTGGAACAGGCTGCCCAGAGAATTTATGGAAGCCCTATCACTGGAAATGTCCAAGGTCAGGATGGACAGGGCTTTGAGAAACCTGTTTTTGTAAAAGATGTCCTTGCCCATGGCAGGTGGGTTGGACTAGATGATCTCTGAATGCCCCTTCTAACCCAAACCATTTTATGATTCAATGAATATTGCATTTGATTGTGCCTATTTGGGATCATAATCTATTATTGCAGAATCTGAGAATGGGAGTGGTAATAAGATACTGAGAAAGCAGAGAACTGTGTTATACATCTTGTTAGTGACATCAAAGATCATAAACATTGAAATATTATGGGACAAAGGTATAGAAATATATACAGATAGTTTTATGCGGCAAAGCAATGTTATATATTTCAGCTGAAGTTAACAAATGATGTTCATCTCCCAATTAAGTGTAGCCATCTGGGTTACTTTTAAAGTTAGGTTTTTAATCTTAGTCTATTCTTTCTCTGTAGTCAATGGGGTCCACTCATCTCTACTAAAATAGGTGTTCAATGTAAGCTGGATGAATAATTGAAGAGAAAGCCTAGGTGATAATAGTAGTCACTTAATTTTTTCACAAGCTAAAGTGAGATTGAATGAATCCAACACAACAGAGAGAAATATTTTGCTGAAGTGGGGATCTTACATTTTACTATCTCATAAAGCTGTTAAACAAATTAAATAAATGCACTTCTTGATTCAGAGTATGATCAAACAAAGCAAGTTAAGGTAAATAATAGAAAAGTGAGCATTTGTGACTCACTTATTTTTTCAGAGCATTGTGAAGAGAAAGAGAAAGGAAAAGCTTTCTCATGCACCATATGAGTGGAGTGTGTGGAAAACAACTTCCTGACACAGCTGGTAAGTGAGCCTACCAGGGGAGGTGCCTCACTTGACCTCCTGTTTACAAACAGAGAAGGACTGGTGGGAGATGTGGTGGTCGGAGGCTGTCTTGGGCTTAGCGACCATGAAATGGTAGAAT
>NW_008825619.1:1641869-1654611 GCF_000699105.1 Pygoscelis adeliae | reverse complement strand
ATCCCTGGAAGTATTTAAAAGACGGGTAGATGAGGCGCTTAGGGACATGGTTTAGAAGGCATGGTGGTGTTGGGTTGAAGGTTGGACTCGATGATCTTAGAGGTCTCTTCCAATCTTAATGATTCTATGATTCTATGATTCTATATGCGTTTTCTTAATTCCTCTAGCTATTAAAGCCAAAGGCTTATAGAATACATGTTCTTCTTAGGTCTCCATCAGCCTAAGTAAGATGAAATATTTAAAGCAGTCAGTGCCTCTAAACTGATGAACAAATTATTCAGCTACTTTACTGATAAATTTTTCTGCATTATTTCAGTGGCAGAAGTTAGCTTCTGGCACTTTCAGAAGTCTTCATATAATAGCATATATTTTAATTCTCTGGCATGTAGTTTCCTAGGAAATTCAGTGAATACCTCTTTAAAAGCACCAGGGAAATAATCCTGAATAAAATGAAAAGTTATGATTCACCACTCTCTGTATTGTTTGTCCTTTATTCATCTTTATGATAATAGAGATGAAACAAAGTGTTCTTTCAGATCCCTCTAATGGCAAATGTCTTTTTGAAGGAAGTCTTGGTATATAAGTTGGCAATAATTTTGCCAAAAAAACCAAGGGATGATAACATCCCTGTTTATAAAAGTTTCAGAGCACCAGGATGGTTGGCATTCTTTAAAATTATGCTCCAGGACAGATTTCCTCATTTCCCATGGTTTTAATATTTTTTTGATCTCTTCAGAAGCTAACCTTATCATATAGATGACCTAACTGTTCTTTGAATTAAGGGTTCCTATTTGAGAACCTACTGTTGCATCATGTAGTCAGACTGCCGTGACTTGGGAGTTAGTGCTTGAAACCCTTTGGTGTAATCATGATCAGTGAAACAAGTGAGGCAAAGCACGTTGCTTGTATGGTCCTGCCTGTCACTTGTTTCTGAGACACATTCTTTCTGTGACTTCGACTTTCAGTGTTTACTGTAGTGACTTACCTAATTGCATATATTATTCTAGCTTTCCTAGGGCACTTGCTGATACCTCTGCGTTAACTGAGTCTTTGATGTCTATTTTAAATTATTAAGATTTGCTTATAGAAGACAAATCATGTTCTTGACAGTTTCTTCCCCCTTCCTTCCTTAATATAGCACCGTCTGTATTTATGCACATACTCTAGAGCACTTACTCATTTTAAGTATAGAAAAGCCATAGCATAATTATATTTGTAGATTAACTAGAGTATTTTTTACTACTCTTTCTTTTCTGTTCAGGATGACACAATACAGAACAGACAGAAGGTAGAATACAGCCATTTTTCTGCTAAAAAGGGTCCTTTTTTTTTCATTGTGCATTTCAATATTTAGACCTGTGTTTTTTTTATAACTGAGTTAGTACAAATAATAAAATATGTAGATACATATGTACAAAGTAAAGTTCAGTATTTCCCAAACCTTTAATGATAGTGAAATCTACATTAGAAATTAATTCATTTTCAAATTAGCTGACATTAGGTATAATCTCTATAATATATCCTTTCATTCCTTAAATTTCCATGAATGTTTGATCTATCTTCTCAGTATCCACAGCAAATTCAAGGACTTGTTCTTGTCATAGCTTTTGCGTGTTGGATTTTTTTTAAGGTTATCAGTTAATCATAATTTAATTTTTTTAAAAGAAAATACATGAGGAGAAGGAGCCCCTTTGAATTACTACTATAAAAGAGTTAACTTTCCACAAATAATTGTAGCAAATGAACTTTTATAAGACTTCTTAGTACTATCACAATGAACAAAATGCTGATGAATAACAAATTTTGAAATGCCCACTGTAGTTTATAACAGTCATACTTACATCTGTGATTTTCAAACTAACCTGTACCATAGGATTTTAAAGGCATATAAGTGAGTAGTAGAAAGTAGCCTATTCACACTGTTTATACCATATGATCAGTGGGTATCATAAATCATGAACAAAATGCGATTCTGTTATTTGCAAGAATAAAAAATATTTGCAATTTTTTTTTGTTGGAATAGGGTGGGAGATTCATTTAAAGCAAATACAGAAAGGGCAACATAGAAGCTTAATTTTAAAGGAAATTTATCCATGTTAAACATTGCACCTCTCCTCCCTAAATATTTATTCACATAAAAATCAAGTAATTCAGGCTAAAAATACTTTTTAAAAATAGTTTTTAACAGATGACACAAACAGAATAGAGTTTCTGTCTAAATATTTTTGGAAGAGTGGAGAAAAGAAAACATTATAAACAAGGATGCTGGGTAAATTATATGTATAAAAAGCAATAGCAAAAGACGTACATCTATACACTTTTTTTACAGCAGATTTCAAACACATATTCATCTGTAGACATAAGGTCCATTCATAATTTTGCAGTGTCATGGGGTGAAGCTTACCTGAAAGCACTTCCCTGACGAAGGAGACCTTGACTACATCTGACCAGCTCTAACTGACTAGATCAATCTAGATGATCTGGAAAACAGACAAATCAGACAAATTGTGCAATTCATAACCTCACACTTCTGTAGCAAATTTGAGAAGGGAAACCAGAGGGTGACAGAAAGCCTGGTGACAACTGCTCTTTGGCTTTAGATACAGAGAAAGTCAAAGAGATTGGCCTGCAGCTACATGATTAGAAAAGCCATTGGATGTTTAGGCCATTAGTTTAATATAGAAAGTGAAAAATAGTTTAAAAAAAAAGTCCCTTGGTGTGGGCAGAAACACATCCATGTTGGACACAGTGCAGCAGGCTGATTCTGCAGTGGAGTCATTACACAAAGGTGCTGGACCCCCAGCTGGGCCTGGCACATCACGTGGTCAGAGTGAGCACCCGGTTCCCCAGGGTCCATGTGGTGGCAGAGGGGCAGGGGCCATTGCTGGTGTATGTAGGAGTGAGCACGTGTGTGTGTTGTAGAGTAGAAATCCTGATCTGTGGATATAAATCCCTACAGAAAAGAAATAACTCCATGAGGAAAGACAAGAGCAGTGAATAATGAAAGAAATGACCAGGAATATGATGAGAATATGCTTTCAAATTTTATTTTGCATCCACCATTTTTGTATACAATCACTTACCTACAATTCAAAATTCATGTTTCTTTCCTTCCTTGAATATCTTTTTCCTCCACTATACCATTTCATCTGAACCATTAACATCTTTACTATAATTACTGTGTTCCTAGTTTTACCCCAGAGAAATTCCATTGACTCCATGCAGTTTCTTCTGATTTATATCAGGACGAGGAAGATGAAATTCAAACCGTTTGTTTTCCATTGTAACAGAACAAGGCAAACTATGTTATAGCCTTTTGACATAGTCTATTCTGTTTTAGCTTCAGGAAATGAATGCTGTAAAGAACCCTTCTCTGTTCCAGTTTTTAATGTCTGGTTTAACCTTTCCAGCCACATTAACCTTTGTATTACTATTAGTGGTTCAATTATTCATAAACTCCTTGTTCCTAAAGTGTTTGATATTAAGCGTATTTTACAGCTTCCATGACTTGAAATTTCTTATTAATTTACTTTTCCAAATTCTTGACCCTAATAGAAAAGGAGATTTCCATTAGTGGGACTGTGCTTATGTCACTCAATTTTGACAGGCAGAATTGCATTTTGTCTACTTGTTTGCCAGAATTCATTAACTGGCTAACCGATTTGAAGGTCTGTATGCTAGTGATAGCTACTACCACGGTAGGCTGAATATATCCCATGATGGAAAAAAAAGCTTTGGTTCCAATACTGTGGCTGGTTGGTTTCTTTATTTCTGTTGGACAGTTAGTAAACCTTAGTTATTCCATGGTCAGTGAGTAATAATTCAACAATTAAAAAAACCTTTTTTCTAATAAGAGAAGAATAAAATACAACAAAACCAACAGTCATAAAGAACAATGTATGGCTTTGACTATAGTATAAACCAAATGCACTACTAAACTTATTACAGATTTGTATGACTGATAAATGCTTTTATCTGGATAACATTTTCCAGCACTTACATGGAGTGGGACAGAGATATGGGCACTGGAGCCACCTGGTATATGTACAAGGCACAATATGCCACTGGTAGTTATATAGTAGTTATAACTTTCTAGTGGGAATAAGAGAAAAAAAAAAAAAGTAGAGGTGAGTGGGAACTGAAGAAAAGAGAAGCTTTCTCCTTTGATGTCTTGTCCTATCACAGTACTATTGGAGGAATGGGAGGTAGGACAACTTTTTTCTCTGTCACTTCTTCTACTGGCCTTATTATGGTAATTTCAGGCACTGTTGATGAAGGACTATTTGCTTGGCTCTGACTGCAAACACTGATTTGCTGGCCACCCTTGGGCGGGGTGATTAAGAGGAAGGAGAGACCATGGGATGTGAAGGGACCACTTCAGCTTCCTACTTCTCTCTGCAATTCTGTTCTGAATCCACTGAGCTAGGCAGATGAGAAAGCACTTTACCAGCGACTCTGAAATGTCAGGGCAGATGAAATCAAGCTGTTTGCCCCAAGTATTTCTCATACACAAAACCAGAATATGCTTTGGTTGAATGAAAGCCTATAATTTTATTGATCTATGATTTCCTTGAGTAATAGCTTGTGATTGGCTTGTTGCCATTTTCTTTCCCACATTCTTCTCTCATTTTCCAGCTCTTTCTAGTTATTGATATTTCATCTGTAGAAAGACTGAAAAAAGCCTGTGAAATTATTTGCACTGAAAGGGAGACATAGAAGCTGGGCAAATAATGGAAGATGTGTTGTAAATACGCATAATAACAAATATATAGTAGAGAACACATATGAAAACTTTTTTAGCCCACGGACAATGGTAAGAGATTCTTCAAGATAGGAAATTCGAAATCACTAGAAATAAATTCATGTTTCATTCATATAATTGCACTGTTAAACTCAGTCCCACAGGAATTTGACACGACTGAGAATTTAATGACATTTTAAAGGTATTATATAAATATCAAGGAAATCTACAGCTGCAATAATGAACTAAAACTATAACGTATGTAAATGGTACAAAACCTCACGTCTCAAGGCTCTGACTAACATATCTATTCAAGGTCAAAGTGGAGATAAGGAGAAGACAGTTATGCAATAACTTCTACAGCTTCCTTTAAAGCAATTAAACACATCCAGTATCAGAAACTAAACTGGACCAGGCTGTTGATCCAGGGAAGCAGATCTTGTGTTCTAATATCATAATGCCATGGATACATACAACTAATATGTCTCATCAGCCATATTACAACATTTTATTTTAATTTTTCAGCAAGCATCTTCTGGGTCCCAATAGCTAGGGCAAGAATCATCAATATGGGCGTTGCAGGACACTGAAGGAACACAGAAACACCATCCTTAAAATGAATATCATGCTTTTAGGAAGAAAGTTTTCCAGGTTTTCAAATATTCTTGATAAAATTTTATAGAGCAACAAGCTTTTCTATAAGACCTTTGAAGTTTGAGTCCACTAAATCTTGGGTTTAAGCTATGTGAAGTATCCATTCTAGCTTGGATACAGACATGATGTTTCTTCCCTACAGATTAAAGAAAAATAAAATTATCATATAGATTTATTTAAGTTACCCTACACTGAAAATCTTTGTCGTTGCCTAGTTCCTTTTGAGCTTCTCCCATGCAGGTTTCTTGGAAACGTGGTATCCAGTTACATTTTTTGATACTTATATTATGTGTCAGCAATGTATGTGTGAGTTAACTGTCTAAGCTCTTGTAATTGTCAATAGAAATTCAATAATACCACCGTTGTATCAAAATCTGCTCAGCTGATCAAGTACAGGTGTTTTGGATGCGCTGGGTAGCTCTAGATTCCATACACTTGATTCAGCTGCCTACATATGAGGTATCTCATCCCATATGGGATACCTTAGATATATGAGATCTCCCTATAGGGCTAAGAGACATTGCATAGGGCCCGTGAGAGACCCAAACTCTGCTGGAGCAGCAGCTGGAGCATCTCAGATGGCACTCCTCAGGTCCCACGTCACATCTGCCCATCCTGTGCCAATACAGGGGATACTTCGTGTCTGCACAGCTGAATCCTGTCCCTATTGACTGAAACACCTCACTCACCTCCAAACTCCTTCCTGGGACATCACTGCTTGGATGTCAGAATCTCTGCTTGAACTTAAAATTCCAGGCAGTGGGTTGTAGAGTACAATAGACAGGGTAGTACAGTGCAGATCTTCACTTTGTGGAATAGGTTTCTTGGGCTAAGTGCGAAAAGATACTTGTATGACCCCTGTTAAGACTTAGGAATGATAAAGTTCTTGCAGGTGCAATGCACAAAACTGAATTTTATCTGTTGTACCTCATATGACAAATACCTTACATGATTATTTCTTTGCTACTCTTTTAGTGATAAGATTTAGTTTCCTTTGGGATTTTGTTACTTGATGTTGTATTAATACAGTATTAGAATTCTAGCTCATTATAACAATTTGTGGGCTTAGGAAGAAATCTCCAAGATAGATGTAGAAGCAGTTCATTTCTTAAATAAAACCAATAATTATTTCAAAGCAAAATAAAAAACAAAACGGGGCTTGCCTTTGTGTAAATTTTAAAAATGTATATATTTAATACTTTTAATAGTAAGAAAATCAACAGTTTTTATTTCCAAAAATTAGTTTTTCAGTTAATTTAACTATAGTTCTAGAGGGCCAATATCTCATTGTCTATTTGACACTTATGCTTATAAAATTAGTATTTAAATGCTTGATTGGTAGTTCACATCCCACATTTCAAAATAAATATTTAAAAACAAGTGGTTCATCCTGTTTTCCAGTTCTTACATAGTTTACAGTTGTTAGACATGGGTAAGAATAGATACAGTACCTTTCAGAAATATGAGTTTTAAGGCATGAAAAATATCCTGTTTCTTTGTTTATAAAACTGTTTTTTATATTTTAAAAAATATTTTTTTTAGCATTAATCTAACTTAACGTATCCACAAAAATATGATATGAACACCTCTTGTGATAGTGCATTTGGCATGTCAAAGCTAAAGACACATTTTCTGCCTATGAACCAGTAACTTTTTAGTGTAACCAAGTAACTGCTGAATTTTCTGCCCTATATGTCTTGAGACTTCATGTGAATCTTACAAAATACTCTGACTCTGACCTTTTCATGCAAGATAAGTCAAATGTGGTGACATTATCAAAATCTGTATTTTATTATTTTTATATTCATTACTTCTTAACACTGTATGAAAAATTATGTCATCTTTTTTCTTCAATTGCAATAAAATATTGTTATATAAGATACTTCAAACATTTATTAAGACTCTACAAGGCATGTCAGTGCAGAAAAGAATATTTTAAATGTTTTTTTCAACTGTTCTTTATTTCTACTTCACTAACACAAACCCAGTTCCCAAGTAACTGAGTTTACTGCAGATTTTTATCTGAATTTCATGTATTGAACGTCAGAGCTACTAAAACTAGGCAAATCTCACTAATTTAAGATTTTCCCATATAAAAATAATATCAGACATGCATTTTTAAAAATTAAATGGAATTTGAATCTTTGTATTTTCCTGACTGATAACATTTTCAGATGCAGTGATTTGGCAGAAGAAAGGCCATATGAAAAGAGATTCCTAGAGTGACATAAGTTAATTAGGAAATTTAAAAGCCTGAAAAAACTTAGAACAGATATATTTAGATGCAAGTACATGTAACAGTGATTTCCAAGAAATTTCCAAGATCATCTGCAATACAGTAAAAAAAAAAAATTAATAAAATTCTTTTCCTTTCAGTTAGGGTATGAGGTTTTTTTCCTTTGTTCTTCTTTGAACATGTACATACTCTACCCACTGTGGATGAAGGTCACAAGCTAGTCATTCTTGTGTTTCAAAGAAATAGAGTGAAAAATAATCCTCTAAACTGAATTATAAAACAATATCTTTGTACTGTGATTTTACTTTCTTGTCTGGTCCAGTCCTGTTCTGCTCTCCCCCTTCCCTTGTATACAAAAATAAATACCAGGAATTAACAGGGATTAATTGATGTTATTGTTTAATATAAAGATTAGACAGTCTATGTATTATAATCTAGTTTCATTCACAATGTTGACCATGAAATTTTGTATGAAAGAACATGAATGAGAGATCTTTGGAATATTTCAGTGAAGTTAGAACAGAACATAAATGCTACTGTAATCATTATATTGTTGTTCTCAGTCTTATTTTTACTCTTTCACTCTCTTATTTAGTCAAAATCGAGTGTAACTTGAATTGTACAGAGTATTCTTCATAGATAACAAAAATTATAGGTTTTTTCTAAATTTATGAGGGAATTTTTTTGTAAATCCCATTTCAGTTATAGATGAGATTAAAAAAAAATTCAAAGTAATTTAGCTAAAAAATCATGAAAATTCCTATTTATAGAAAAAGTACACAAAATGGTCTTATAATTATTACACTGTTTTCCAATTCTGTATAGTTTTTAGGCTCATAAATCATTAATCTGGTAAATCACAGTGATAGTTGATGCTTGTAAAGTTATTTTAGAGGTCTGACCCAGTGGTTTCAGCTACATCAGTCTTTTGAACATTAAAATTCTCAAGATATATCTTATTTCGTGAAAACTGTATCTACATACCAGTTGGGTCTGTTTATTCATCTCACTGTATTCCTTGCAGAAATACCAGTGTTTAGTATAGATAACTCATTCATTTAATTGGTCTAGAGCATTGCAAAAATATCTTGCCATCTAAAGTATTTTCTAATTTTTAACATTCTTATTTCTTATATTTCTCTTTCTGCTTTCTAAAGGTACAGCTGCTACTTTTCTTTTTGGAGTGACATGATCTAAAAGAAAACTTTTAAGCTAAAAATTGCAATTAAAGCAAACATTAGGGAAGTAACATAACAGGCTTTGACCTTTGGAATATATGTTGGTTTGAGGTGATAAAGAATATGATGACTAAAATTGTAAACAGTTAAATATTTAAATTTTGAATAGAAATTTTTATGCAGTATACTTACATTTTTTCTTTTGGATTAAAATCTCTGCTTTTGGAAAGTTATACCATGCCATGAACACATATTGGGAGTGTGCATAGAGGAAATCCAAATCTCAAAGATTCAGTTTTCTAGCCAGTCTGTAAAACACGTAAAGATTTGGGTTTTGGTTTGGTTTAGGTTGAGGTTTTTTTTGGTATAGGGGGATTGTTTTTAATTCAGGGGCTTGCTATAATCTGCTTAATAGATTCCCATCAATTGTTTCCCCATTAAGCTTGTGTAGGAAGCTGTTATTCTAATGGTGACTCATCAAATTTATCTTTTACTGCTATGCATGTCTATTTTTAAAATCAGTATTTGTTTCAAAGAATGTGAGGAATTAAAATTTTCATTAAATCTTGATTTTGATGAAATAAAGTACAATTAAATGTTTTTTCATGCTACCGTGCTCCAAAACCTACTACGTTCAAATATTTATCTTATAGAATTTTATTTGTGACAAAGACAACGTTATCATGTAGGTTTGTCTTTGGAAGCAACCTGATGCTGGATCAAGAGTCATGATTATGAGAAGGTATTAACTCATATCTGTGTGGTTAGCTGAGCCCAAAAGATCAGGGGGATACAGAACTGAAAAAGGGCAAGTATCTTTTACACTTCTTGCCCTTTTTGAAGTATATTGTGAAGAGAGTGATGGTCTTTACTGTAGCTTAACTTAGTGGAATATGTTGTGAAAATGCACAACTCAAGGTCTTTGATCACACATCTTTTCCGGGTTGATACCACATTTCTGTCAACATATTTGACGACCATCCCTTCATGCAGCAGGGCTATAGGATCAAATAAAACATAAAAAATAAGGCCACATGATTTTAAAAATGTTAAAAGTATTATTAGAGGTATTAGTTTAGCGAGAAATGTTGACTACTTCTAGGGAAAACTGCATTAAGTCTGAGACTTTTCAAGGTCTTCCTTCACACTGGAAACACAGATTATAGAATTTTACCATATAAATTACTTCAGTAGCTTTATTTTTCTTCCCAGGTGTATGAAACTCTCAGGACTCATGCCAAAACTAACATTAACAAAATACAAGTAGCATGCTAATTTATTGACACAGTTGACTCCATCTGTAGTTGACCCAAAAGCTGTGTAAATGCTGGATGAACAAGATTTCATATTTTGAGAGTGAAAGCTATAAATTAACTATTATACTTCCTTCCAGGAATGAAAAGACACTATAGTATTTTCCCACTGAGGGTATCTTTCAGCTGATAAAACAATTTTTTTTTCTAGTAGTAGTTGTGAAAATCAGATACTTCATCATTATTTATACTTTGTAAAGAAAAGGTAAAGAAATGTTTCTAGGAAATTAATGAGGTTTTTTATTTTGTCTCTCAAAAAATTTTAGCTTATTAAACTTTAAACCTAAGCTTCATTCATATCAATATTTATTACAACCCCAATGAGTATCCTTCAGTTACAAGGAAGATTATGTTAACATCTCAGACATTAGCAGTATTTCCTATCTATAGATAAATAAGTCTGGTACAACTGTTCTAAGAAGATAATGTTTTTCCATATATAAAAAACTTGAATATGTTTGGGGAGGGGATAGGGGAGGAAAGGAAACAGGGTAAAATTTTAATTTTGTTGTTTATTAACTATCACTCTAATTTGACTCAATAGAGAAAAAGAAGCATTATTAAAATACTTTAAAAGATGTGATTGAGTTATTTAACTGGGAATTGTCAGCAACATGTGTATAAGGTTAGATAAGATTAATTTCATCAACATAAATTTTAAATATCTCTTATCTTGAAAACCCTATGTGTCAGAAACTGTTCTAAATCTTATCTGTTTGAAGATTTCTGTAGAAATCTCTTCAAATCTATATATTTGTTTTAAAATTTGAGAAAGTTCCCATTAATTAAATAAACTATAGCTAAAAGTAAATACTTACTTATCACATTGCTGAATCTCATAAAATGATTTATACTTACCCTAAGGTTAACAAAGTGCTAATGCCCAGGAACAACTGCTTTGGATATTCAGTCCATTAACATTCTTTATCGTAGTGGATGAATAACATTTCCTGGCCCTCAGACACTGTTCTTATGCCAGGAGGTGTTTCACAGAATCCCAGGATGGCTGAGGCTAGAAGGGAGCTCTTGAGATTATCTAGTCCAATTCCCTGCTCAAGCAGGGTCAGCTAGAGAAGGTTGCTCAGGATCGTGCCCAATTGGAGTTTGATTACCTCCAAGGATGGAGACTCCACCACCTCTCTGGGCAACCTATGCCCGTGCTCAGTCACCCTCACAGTAAAAACGTGTTTCCTGATATTCAGAAGGAATGTCCTGTGTTTCAGTTTGTGCCTACTGCCTCTGGTTGTGTCACTGGGCACCACTGAAAAGAGCCTGGCTTCCTCTTCTTCACCCTCCCCCCCCCTGGGAATTTATATACATTGATAAGACCCCCCTCATCGAGCCTTCTCCTCACCAGAGTAAACAGTCCCAGCTCTCAGCCTTTCCTCATGTGAAGGTCCTTAATCATCTTTGTGGCCCTAATTTCACTGACTTCCTGTGGACTCATTCTAGCAAAATACCACAATAGATTTTTTCACCCATTTCTTCTGATGTTATAGTGGGTCTTCAATTAATTTCCTGAGTGCTTAGTCCTTTCAGGTTTTTTCAATAGTAGGCCATGTATTTTGTTATCTGATCTTACTTTGGTCAGTTACCCAGCTTGGAATACAAAGGAATAGCTGTCAGTCAATAGTTTCTGAAATCTGACCAAGCTCAAAATGCTTTATTTTTAAAACAGGTTTTAAAAATATAATGAGAAAGAGATTAAAGCAAAAAAATCATAGAAGACAACTAAATAAATACAAAGAAAGAGTTAATCCTGAATTTTGTTTAGCTGTGGAGAATTAACACCAATTTTTTTTTCAAAAGGATGTTTTTTTATTAACAATTCTCAAGACCAGAATGTCTTTCAAAGAAAGCAACTTAAAATCCCTAGGAACTTGAAGCCTTTAAGCACTATATTTTCTATACACTAAACAAGTTATTCTAAATTGCTCCAATTAAAAAAAAAATATCTCTGTTGTTAATCTGGATTCACGTAAGAAAGTGTCTACTACCAAAATAAATGCTTTTCCTTGCAATGTGTCACTATAAAATATTTCATGAAACATGAAGATAAGAGTGAGTGGGTTTTGCTATGGAAAATTTAGGAGCTAATTCCTAACAAGATAAATCAAAAGATTTAGTTCATGCAGTTGGATAGTCTCATTGAATAGTCAATTGGATAGTCACTTTGTGGTGTTCCAGCCTTTCAGCTTCACTCTGATAAGAAGGCAGCAGCAGTACTTTAAAGGGAACTGTGAAGACATAGCAATGATTTATAACATATATGATTTTGTTATTCCTGAATTCATATCGTATTGAATTTTAGCTCCCTGTTGCTGCAGTTAGGAGAAATTATGACCTAAACCAGTTAGTTACACAAGTTATGACTAGGCAGTATTTTTTGTTTTGCTTCCTTTTTCCCCTGGATATGTAAGTGACCATTACTTTAAGTTGCACTAGGTTTGAAATTTTCATTGTATTTTTGCCTTCTTATAGGTATAACAGCACACATCACGTTAAACTTTACTTTGCACTGACTTACTCAAAATCAAGCGCAAAGCTATTCAGCATTATATATAATGCCACTTTCATACAGAGAAGACAATGATAATTCAGAAAATGATAAAGCCTGCTG
>NW_008825619.1:1610356-1641852 GCF_000699105.1 Pygoscelis adeliae | reverse complement strand
ATAAGTTTCCTTTGATTTTTACTCTCTTTTCCTAGGAGGAATATGGTCTCTGTTTTTATTTCTATGCCTTCAGCAATATTTCCGGCAATCCCATGTTGTCTGAAAGTCCTTATAAACTTCATGCAAATATCTACGTGGGCAGTTCTTGAAAGCCAAACTACTTAACAAAGTGAGCTTTTATCAAAGCATTAAGCTGTTAATAAATGAAGAATGTTTATCCTCAGAAGAGCTTCAAAGAGTGTTTTGATGAAGATGAGCTTTCTTTCTCTCTTGCAGCTGTCCTTGCTTGCGGAGGGGAGCTGGCAGGCCAGATCAGGCTTGCTGCCAGAGAAGAATAAGTAGGAGGAGGTGGGCAAGGTTTCAGTGCAGGTGTTCCTTTAGAACTTGCTGTTTGATTACATCCTAAACTGTATCTGTGAAAGTGAGGCTGCTTTGTTCTTTTATGTATGCCCTGTGCTATTTTTAAACATGATAAAACCCCCAGAAAACATTGACACTTTTTTAGATCACTCATTAGAAAACAAAAATCAAAGTGAACAAAGACACTGACCAGCAATAACCTATAACAAAATCATATTCATTTTCTATCTTTTCAATCATGCTGCTGAGGTCATTCTCTTCTATGATTCATAAATAATAATACTGAATGAGGAGATTCATCTGTAACCATAACTAAGCAAAGATGGACAGAAAGACGTTAAGTTTGAAAAAAGAATTTCTCATAGAAGTGCAGCTTAATAAGCTTAATAGTTATATATTGGTAGAAGGAGCTTTTCAACACTTGTTTTTTTCCACCTTCAAACAGAAGTTGAATCGCTATGCTGCTTTCAGTGTCTGCTCTTTCAGATTTTGCTATCAATATAGCTCCTGAATTGCAAGAGAACCTCCCCCTCTCTCTTTTTTTTTTTTTTTTTTTTTTTTTGGCAGTGGTGGTGTTATTATTTTCTTTGCTGGTGATTAATGTTTTTGCCCTTTGTTCCACCTACTGTATACATCTATTTCAATCTGGCTGAAATTCCAAGGCAAGCCCTTGGGAAAAAATCTTTCAAGCTTGAATACTGATCATTCCCTTCATTATTCAATAAATTTGGTAGACACAAATATACCACACATAATGACTTAGATCTATAATAAATACAATTTCCAATAAAGTCTTCATGGTCAATTAACCAGATAAACCAGATCACAATATCCACATAAAATAATGTTTTAATATTATATATTTCATATCTGAATGTTTAGAAGTACTGAACATCATCATAAAAAATACAAAATACAATCCAAAATATAGTACCGAGAGGATTACAACCATTTCAGTATGCATCTGGAGGTGCAATTTTCTAGCTCTGTTTTCTCATTGTAGTGCCAAACTAGTTGAAAGGAAGCAGAAACTGGTCATGCCCCTTTAGCTACATATTGCTCTGCTATAATGAGATACCTGGGAGGCATAAAATAGGTATTTGCCTTTCTTCTAGCTTTTTTTCTTCTGAGCAGTGGCAGAAAAACCATACTGGTAATATAGAAAAAGGATTCGAGTATTTATGCTACTTGAAAGTAACTTGTTTTTCAGTTTATTGCAAAATCATAAAGCTAAGGAGAAAATAATGTAGTATGACATATGTCTCTCTTTTTTTCATTGAAAAAAATCTTTTGTTCAACATGGTTCATTCCATTCTTCCTGGCAATAAATATTGAACTTAAAATACTTGGAATAAAACCAAAAGGCATGAAAAATTAGATCCACAAAGTTGAAAGGGAAAGCTCTCATTTTTCAGGCAGTGAACAGACACAAGGGGAACAAGTTCAGTATCTAACTCAGCATCAAGAGACTTAATACTGCATTTCCCACTGTCTAAGAGTATATCCTAACTTTAGGCTGTCTGGAAGTAAGGCTTTTTACTCTGCCACTTTGTATGGATGAGCAAGCAGTCTTTAAGTAGGGACTGAAAGCCAGATGTCACAACCTTAGGACAGTATCCTGACAACTAAGGTTCTAACTCCATATTCTGGAAGCTAGGGAAAGGAGCATGTTACAATACCTTGTAAACTTCTCCACATTTTATGAACAGACACCAGAGAACAAAAAAGAGCCCTTTTGTTATACCTCATATGACCTCATATGCATTACACTAAAAAACAGTTTTCTCTCTTCGTGACCACTTAAATATTCAAAAAAAAAGTAAAGCTGTCGTGATGGAAGAGATTGAAAGAGATCTTCCTTAAAATATTGTATGTTATCCTAGAAAGGACATACAGTGGAACTTCATTTGTTCACTCTCTCCAATGAATCTTTAACTATAGGAAAATGTCAATAGGAATGATTTCATCAATTCTGCTTATTTCAGTCAGGCCTCTTTGATTACTTGTAAAGGTCCTTTTTTCCATTTGCCTTCACTATAAACAGGCAATCCTTTTAATCCTGAATCTCTCCCCCCAAAACCACTTTCCACTTACATTGTTTTTTTTTTTCCCCTTTCCTTTTAGGGCAGTTTTAATTTCTCTTATCTTTTATTGTCAAAACCAATTCCCTCATTAGATTATAATAGTCAAAAGATAGAATGAATCTATTGTCTCTAACACATGCAAACAAAACCAGTAAAGGCAAAAAGGACCTTCACTTTGGTGATATTTCTATACCATTCTTTTGCGTTTTTACAGGAAAACATGATCTCTAAGTTAATATGTCAAAAAGATGGCTCCCCTTAAAACATACTGATGGCTTCTCTAGCTCTTGGAGAAAAAGAGGATAATTAAAATAAATAGAAGGGCATTGTAACAAAAATTACTTTCTGTCTTTTTCAGCAGAAAAATTAAGCACAGAAGACTAAAAATATTTTCTTCTGACATTTGCTTGTTTGTCAGAAAGCATATAGTTCAAATATATTTTGTTATACTCTATGTCTTTTGCATCTATCAGCTTCAGTGATAGAGCCAAACAAGTTGATACTTATTCTGAAAGCTCACAAAAGGCAGCAGACAAAGATTATGTGTTGCCATGGTCATAGATTATAACTGTTTCAGAGAACAGAATTAAAGTAATAGAAGGATCTTCAATGCAGCAAACAAATTCCACTGGCTGCAAATTGAAACTAGAAAATTTCAGATAGAAACTGAGCACACATTACTTAACAAGGAAGAAAAATAACTGTCAGACAAACTTCTTATTCTCTTGCAGTGAATACTCCAGTACATTAAAATTTTAAATTAGGATGTGATACAGAAATTAGAGGCACTTTCTTTCCATAATCAGAATTGTGTGGATTATGATATTTTCAGTGTGATAAAAGTCCACCTGATCTGAAAATTTTCCATTTGGTTGCCTAAAGAGAAACATAAACAAGTTTTTTTCCCTTTGTTTCTATTTTCAGTAAAAGCACAGCAAAAGGTAAAACAAATGGCAAGATTTAACTACTTGTCACGGACTTGACAAAGAATAGTTGCTCTTGTTTTAAGCCAGAAATCCAGGAATTACAACCATTGTCTTGAAATTGGAAGACCTAATCAGGTAGGAATTGGCTTTGAAACTGGGTCATCTCAGTCAGAGCTGTGCTGTTGAGTATTCTGAAGTGAGTTTCTCATTGTCAAATATCACTGACTAACAGAGAGACAAATTTCAGTTAAAATAAGGTAAGGGAAAATGTTAGGCCAGCTGTTGTCCTGCCTTTACAGAGTTCAAGACCCCCTATTATGTTTTGTTCTCTTAATGCAACAAAACATGAATCTGTGGGAAAAGATAAGATGAAAAAAACTTTTTCATTATTTTTTAAATTTACTTGGAAGGCTAGGCTGAACTACAATGAAATGAGGGAAGAGAGTTGATAGTACAATAGTCCCACTGCTCACTAGCAGGTTGGCAGACAGAACAGGGAGAAATGGGAAGCAGAGGAGAGACCTCTTCTCAGACTCCTTAGAATCCACGGCTTTGCTTGCATTTTATGAGCACCAGGAAGAGAGAAATACATTAAAAAACCCAGGCACCCAAGAATGTATATGATTCCCAAGTTCCTCTCACTCATGAGATGTAAAAAATGCCATTTATATTTTTTTGACTGTTTGGGATGTGCAAAGTACACATTCACCATCTTTTGTTTAAGCATCACAACAGCCTTTTAAAGGAGACGAATGAATAACAGCTTAGTTACACTTTCCACTTTTCCTACTTTGACTCTCCACCTCAAACCTGGCCAATTAAAGAGCCTAGTGGGTAGCTTTTTAGGAGTCTTTCAACATGAAAGTAATATGTCTTAGGGAAAAGCCAGCAGGAGGTGAGTAACGTTCAAAAGCAAGGAAGTAGAGTGGCAGTAATAATGGGATGGTGGATTGCTCCTTTAATAATAGGTCTTATCTAAAAATTTAAATTCAGATGTTATGTGTTGAAGAAGCCATGTTTTATCCCTAGCTCTTTTGACAGAATAGCTATCTAGGTATTTTTTTCAAAATTGTAGTGAGTAAAGAAAGGAAGCTTAAAAATATATAATTCCACTTCCAGGCTGTATAATCACAATAAGACCACTAAGTTATTTCTTCTTTCCTCATCTCACCTCTCTCAATGCCTTTGAACACACAGTTCTTTAAGGTCTTAAAAAATTTTATATACAGGTAAAAGGAAAAAATTCTGTATATCCGTTAGTGCCCTGAGGAAGAAGATACTACTTCCTCTGCTCTATCCCCTATAACCTAGCTGACAATTAGCTGTGCCCATTTTGGTTTTGAGTGCACCACAGTACAGTGTCCAAAGCAATGCAGTGCAGAGATAGCAGTAAGGCATTCATGTACTGAAATAAAGCGCTCTACTTGTGGGAAGTTCACAAGGGTTTATGTCCAAGCAATGTCTCTAGATCTTTGGTTTTTTATTTATATACTGAACAACTGACATCATAGATGCAACTGCTAGTATTTTACAGAATGCAGTCCTAACATCTGAATTACAGCTAACAGACCAATCTAAAAAACCCACAAGGTCCTAAAACAAGATCATTTGTATGTTCGTGTCTTGTGGGCTGACATCCTGACTAATTTATCATTCCCATCATTCCCTTGTCCATTGCATAATTTTCAATTTCCAGTATAAAGCCTTGGAATACAACAGAAAACTGCATAGGATCTACCTACGGTATAGATACTGTAGGAAATGCATTGCTACATTTTAAATTATTAGTTCAAACTATTTTATTTGTACAGACATCAGCAAAGAGAACAAATGCCATAGAAGCAAGCTGCACAGCTGGATGATTAGTAGCCAGCAGTAAAAGTCTGTTAATCTTGAAATAATTAATTAGCAGGATAAAACTCTAAACTCACTGAGTAAAATTGTTTCCCCTTTCCCTCCCTCTGTGCAGAGGGACTACATAACAGGTGGAAATCAGTGCCATTTAAACCCTAATTTAACAGTTTAGATAGCACCTCAGTGGTGCTTCGACTTTATGTTAGTTGTATGTTGGGAGGTACGATGACTTACTTAATACAGGTAAAGAAGATAAAAACGTTATTTTTTTTTAATTATTAAGTGGAAAGAGGTAACATAAATCCAAAAAATTCCAAAAATGACTCAGTAATTTTGGTGTATTTTTAGTGAAGCTCTTATTTCACCATACACAATAAAGGAAAGCAACAGCTAAACTTTAATTAGCAGAAGAGATCTTCTCCTATAATATAGTAATACATTTATTTTTTCATCTCTAAGCCATGGCAAGAGTTATACACAATCCATTCTTAATGAACAACATGTTCAATAAGCTTAATCTGCTTGTTTACTAACTATTCATGGACAGATTAATTTTTTTATTAATATCAACTAAAAATAAGCAACTTTATTTTTATATTAATGTATGTTCCTGATTGTTTCTGCATCTGAGAGTCCTTCTGACTTTTGATTAGAAGTCTGTATTCTTACTGAAATTGAGATTTTGATTCTTTCCAGAAGAAAATAGGAAATCAAGACAGACATATATATTCCTCCCTCTTTGGTGAAAGAAATAAATTAAAATGTGAGCAGTTAACATTGCCATTTGAATGAGAAAGAGAGATATTATGTATCACTGATTAATTCAGGATGTTACCAATGTTTTAAGTGGACATAATGGAGGTACTTCCCATAAAAAGACCAGAAAACACCTCCAGATCCTGTATTTATGTGTTTTGGTACATATTTCTAAGTGTCATAAGTTTAGCAAAAAGCATAATCAATCTTGCATGCTTTGTTTCTATCTTCCCTATTGAAAAGAAGGAACTAGTCTTTCCATTATTAAACCAAAATCATATTCTATGCTTAGCTTCTGAATGATCTGTATACATGTCCTGGCTTGGTCCCCTTAAATGTAATTTTAATTGTTTCCCTTACATTTTTCACACCTGAAACTTTTAAAGCAAAAATGCATTGAAATATATATTTGGTTCATTCTATCTAGGTCAGCTGTGTTAGTGTCTAGGCTGATATCCCTCACTCCTGACTTGGAAACTAATGTAATGGGACAGAATTGATGGTTTCTTTTCTGATGGATTTCAGTGTTGCTCACGTTGCCCACATGCTATATAAAGGGGGATATAGATAACGAAGGGGTTTTTTGTGGAGAACCAAAGCTGAGAAGCCTCACCTGATTTCACCTGGCTTGTGTGAGTCTTAATCTCAGCTCACTGATACCCAGCAGTGAGCTCTGTGTTGGATACCTCGTTTCAGACAGTTCAGGGATAAGCTGGGAGACAGTTTTGTCTTGTCCAGTGCCTTCCCTGACTTCTGGCAGTGAATGGCTCGTTACCAATAACATGGGCACTGATTGTGTGCAACACATTATTTTGAGAAACGCTGCTGCATAAATAGCTGGGCAAGCAGGCTAGATTTGGTTGCCTCCAGGTAGGCTCCAGTGCCACTTGGGAGACCTTGAATATCCAAAGTGCCCATATGGCATGGGAAGAAAAGACATAGCACCCACGGGAGACCCAGGTTCTTCCGAAATGAAGGTGGATCCCTATGTGTAAGGTAACTGAATCCTGCCTTGTATTCTGAAGTGAAAATAATCCACAGGCCAAAACAGAAGTCAAATCCCTTCCTTAGACTAATTTGTTAGACCAGTTTGTGATGATGACTTAAAAGCTGTTTTTTGTTGTTATTGTTTTTTGGTGGTTTGTTTCTTTCCTTCTGTAAACTGCTTCCAGAAAACCCTCAAACCCAAGCAGAATGACATTTCCAGCGCTGGACTATGAATGGTTGTTCAGGTTGTGCCTAGGTTCATAGTCACCCAAGGCCCTTTCTGTGGCAGGTGAAAGGGCAACCTGCACGTCCTTTGAGCTACTCTCATCCTCTCACAGAACAGGGAAGCCTTATCTATATCGCCTAGGGTGAGTAACCTCTGGCATGTGCTGTCCCCCACCCTGCGCTTACCCTGCATTGTGTGGGAGAGAGCTGCTGAGCACAGTCAGAGAGACAGCAAGAAGCTTTCTGACAAATAAGCAGTAGGGCTAATTGGGTGCCAGTGCCTGAGGCTGTGCCCCAGCCTCCTTCAGTGTGCAAGCACAGACATAGTCTCAAAGTAAAATACTGCAGTATTAGTTCTGTTTTTTTCCACTCCCACTTCTGTTGGTTTTAATCATGAAGCGTTCTGTCCTAAAATCTGCTCTGGAGTTAAAGTAGGTTTGTGAGGTTATCCGCATATATCCACACCCTTTTTTGTGCTTTCATAGAGGAGCTTAACTTTTTCTGATTTAGTTTTTTGTCCAAGTTCAGCAGCCTGTAGGTATGCAACTTAAAGTTAGGTCACTTTCTTATATGTCGAAACATGAAGTTAATGCCAAAATAAACAAACCAACCTTGCCTTCCCAAGCGGGTTTTGTTCCATGTTTGAACAAAACAAAAACCAAAAAGAGCAAACTATCTAATTTAGCAGTGATTCGCTACATTTTTATTAATTTCTTCTCTGTAGTCGCTACCCTCATTATACCGTGTGTCATGGGACCATCACAGCCTTGCCTTGATAGGGAGGTGAGTGACTGAGTAGGATGAGCTGTGGCCAGAAGCAATACAAGGGAGACCTGAGTGCCGTGAGCCTGTGGATGGGCAAGAGGTCAACAAGTGACAGGAGAGCAACACCTGAAACTGCCAGGAAGGCACAGTGTGACCAGTCACGGCAGCATCTGCCAACATTTGGCTAATAAACCCCCACTAAGGGAGATGGGGGAACATTGTTATGTGGCCCTTTGGCAGCATGTGGAGGCAGAGGACCAGGGAGAAGAGCTACACGTTGGTGCCCAGGTGATGCTCAGAGGCTGACCCTGAGGCTGGTGAGAGCAAGAGTTGCCTTCCCACTGGCTGGGTCCACTGTTCCAGCTTGCTGTGCTGGGGATAGGAGAAGGTCTCGGGGAACTGTAGCTGTGTGTGTGCGCGTGCGTGCAGAGCTTTTCCTGACACAGCCTATTCCTCGCTTGGTCTAGTTAGTAAATTAAGCTTAGCAGTGTCCTGTTACTTGCTGTTCTGTTTCCCCCATGACATTTTAACTTATATATAATTTCTTGAACTGCTGTGTTAAAGGAAGACCAGGGTTTTCATAAGCCTTTTTTGCATGCTGACTCAAGAATACTGTTGTTCAAATGCATGATCTATAGCTTCTATAGTGATATTTCCCATCAGCAACTATATAATTTCCCATTTTACCATTTTCTATAATGATAATGTTACTTATTTCAAATAGTGGTTAAGCTTCTTCCCTCAGCCATAGAAGAGAAAAAACTCAGTAGTCTTAAAAATCTTTTACTTATAAGCAACTTTGTAATATCTGCATTTTTATAACCATACTATTTTCACGGTATGTAATTTAATTCCACTAAATACAATGAACTTTTTCTCTAGATGTAATAGCAATAGCTGAAAATAAAGCATAATATCAATATAAAGATATATTTTAAAAATTCCAAGCAGTGTCAATTTGTGTGGTTCAAAATTTAAAGGCAGTAAACTTTCGGGTTCACTATAAAGGCATAAAGAATATTTTCTCTTTCCTTTTTTAGACATTCTTATGCTGAAAACAGTAATGCTCAAAATTGCTTATGCTATTGTTCAATCCTGAAACAGTGCATTTTATCATTTTCAGTCTTAATTAAAATTCCTGCTTGAAATTAATCATTTAACACATTAATATTTTTTTAAAAAACTGCTGACCCACATGTTGAGTTTAATAGAAACTTTAAAATTCTTGTGACACTTAAAAAAACCATTGTTTTTCAAAATTAAAATTCAGCAGACCATTAAAGCTTCCCAGCGCATGCACACACACACACACTGAAAACCTTGGGATCTTTATTCTCTTATTGTATCATTATTAATACCTGGTTACATTAAGTAAATAAAAAAATACAAAATGAAATGTTTAACACTTCATCCTTTGTTTTGTATAGAACATATACAAATTTTTCTGTTGATTTTTCTGCAATATCTGCTTACTAGTTATTTAAATAACACGTTGTGCATTTTGAGTCTTACCCATAAGAAATCCTAGAGGTTTTTATTTATAAAATTAATAGAAGCTATGAGCCATAATCCTTCATTTGTTGTATTTAAACTTCCTTTTATTTCTAATTAAATCCTATCTGAGCATTTAATGATCTTTCAGTTTTTTAAACTTGTGGGCCAAATAAAAGGGTCATAACTCAAAACATAGAGATAGAGCAGCCAAAAGCCAAAATATGTCAGAAGTACTTCTGCCCCAGGTAGGCTTCTCTCCCTCCTCAACACAACCTAAATTTCAGTTCTTTTCAAAAGGCCAGTAAACATCCAGTCCCTGTAAAATATTCAGTTCCTTTTATTGCGCATTGCTGATGGGACAGTTGAATGTAGATTATTTGTTTAGCTAATGTGGTCTTGAGGTCTGGGCAGCTATTGTGGCCCTGAGGCCAAGGATTAGGATACCTAAGTGAAAGAGTTCCTATTTTCAACTAGACACATGAAGTTGAGCACCCAAATTAAGTTCCCACATTCAACATCTGACTGTCTTCAGAAGTTCACTCAATGATATTCTGAAGATCTCCATTTCAGTTTCCTCATTTTTATTAAAAGGCATGAAGAAATGTCTGAAGGTTAAAAATGTCTGCCCACTTTGTTGTTGTTGTTGTTTTCTTTTTGTTTTTTTACTAACCCTATCACCTGATCTAATAAAAGATACTAGTTCTCATCACAAGCTGGTGTTGTCAGATATCACAGCTGAAGTATATATACTATCTCCGTGCATTTTTAAGACTATATGTCTGACTTATCAGTTCAGGTTCTCTTGAATCAGTGAAATCCTGATTTCTATGGGGAGGCAGACACATCTCTCCAACCATTCTCCAAGGGTGAATGTTGCTGTCCTTCCCCAGCTACTTGACTGGACCCTCCATGCTTACTGGCAGTAAGAACTCCGTACCTGACTAGTGTCAAATTTACCTTAGAGATGCAGGGACACCACTGCTTATATGCAGAAAATCACTCTGGAAACCTTCTGATTGTCACTGTCACTAACAGACTGATTGGCCAGCCCAGATTTGTCCTCCCAGGCACTCCTCGGAACCAGACAGAGCACAGACAGTGCAAATTGCTGCTGGCTGTCATTTTTTTTGAGAGGTTCTCAGTCCTTTTCTACATTTCAGGTGAGGCTATATGCAAGGGAACTGGAAGTAAGATACTTGATACTAGAATCATCTAGCTCTCCCAAGGAAAGAAATTCCCTGAAAGAAAATTATTATTATTTTGTTAGGCTGCAGATATCCTCTGGGTTACTGGTTCAATACCTCTGCACTGGATATTAAAGGGTCAAATCTGGATGTTGTAGTACCCAAGTATCATTAAGAATTTAATTCTAAGAAGTTGTTTAAGACCACATAATAAATTTCTTACAGGGCATGGCTTCTAATCCCTCCCCATCTTTTCCCATGTCCTAAACACTGTGTCCTGTCTCTATTGCTATCCTCACAACCAAAAATAATACATCCAATTTGAGCTATACCTATAAAGATTTATATAGCATGGCCTTGGTATGTTTTCTGTTTTGTTTTATAGTTAATATTCCTTTTTCCAAATAATGCTTTCCACATTTCAGGTAGTTTATTGCCCAAGTAGGAGTGTCTTGCAGTGTCTAAATGCAGTGCTAAATGGTTACATCCCTTTCTGATTGGGATTTTCCAACACGTCAACTCCCCTTGGAAAACAATTGCACTGAAAGAGAAAACTAAACAAGAAACCCGCAGAGTTATGGATATGTCCTGGCTTTCTTCTGAACAAAGAGATTGGGAATTTCATACTAAATTTTTTTGACCTTTCAAGACCCAACCAATTGCTACTTCTGATTAGTGATGTAGCAATTTCAAAACCATCCACATACAGACTGTGGCCCCAATTATATAGAATTTACAGGTGTGCAATTGTGCTATGGTCTCACATCCACAGACTGTTTCCACTTGCCACTGAAAGAGCAGCTAAATGTCACAGTCTAGTTTTAAATAGATTTTCCTGACAGATTAGTCAGTTATTTCCACTTTCAAGATAGAGTACATTCATACAAAGTTTAAGTAACAAATCCATCTAAATCACCCACTGTTCCAATATTTTGCAGTAAGGATTAAACGTAAAAGTACTAGTTACATTTGATTCAAAATTTCAGATAACATGCACAGCACACTCTCAACGTGCCATTTACAGCAGAAATCATTAACATTTGTTTCTTCAAACCTCCTGCTCTCACAATTATTGAGTATCTTTACGTACATTCAGGTTGAATGTTCTTAACAATCAATTAAGGTTTAATTTATCTTTCTTTTTTTTTCTGCTGAAATCCCTATTAGTAGAAGTTTGAGGCTTTACTCTCTCATCTTGACAGCTCAGCTTTTCTTAACATTTTCTGAATCAAATGAGCTTCAGCGTGCCTATGTATTTTTGTTTGTAGCTTAGACCGACTTTCTTATAATGCTGTATGACTTCATCAGTGAAGATGTAGGAATAGAATAATCAAACTCAGACTCTTACACAATGTAGATGTATGCTAAAAATAAGTTATTCTATAAATTTCTAAAAATCAAGGCTAAGTTTCCATGAATGCTACTGCCATTTTCTTAGTAAAGTGTCTTAGGACACTCATTTTGAGGTACCTGCAGCTATGCAATGTTAATATTCTGACATGTATATATGATACATCTCTTTACAGGAAGCTTTTGAGAAGGTAAGGTGACTAATAATGAGCTTGCATAGAAAATAAAAATAATTTTATTTAGAAACATTTTTGCATTCTCTATTTTGATCTTTTACCCTTTACTACTTAGAGTAAGAAAAGCAAGAGGAAATGAAAGTGTATTTTCTTTTTCCCACTGATTCTTCTTACCTGAAGAAGCACACCGCTTCTTCACCTCTGAGCACAATGAGGGGCAACCTGAATATTTAACACTTAAATCATATGCTTCTCATATTTCCACAAGCTGAGGTCTAAAGGTAAGCTCCCCAACACAGACACACACGCAGCAAAAGACATCACTTTTCTAGCATCAGTAATAATCATTTGGTAATAAATAATAAGAATATCAGAATATAAGCTATCAAGAAATATTTTTTTTACATACACACAGGATGTATATTTCAAAGGAACTAAAAGGACGCACAGCAACCTTGGTGGCCTGGTTTCTAAGAGTTGTCATTTTTAATGTTTATCTATTTTTAATTTTATTTTACTGAGACTTCCTACACAGTCACTGATTTGGAGAATCAGTCCATAAATACCTCATCTTCATGGACATAGGTTTGTGAGGCTATAATTATTTTTTTCTGAAATTTTTGATCATTTTATTTCCTCTGGATGTTGTTCTAATATCACAAAAAGAGGAATTTTAGAGAAAGAATTCAGTTGTAACAGACGAACAATTCTGTTTTCCTGTAAATTTTGCAGGCAAGAAAGACTGGAAAGCAAAAAAGAAACCACTTGAAGTCTTTGATTTCCAACTATTGGAAATAGGGTTTTTTAATTATTTTTTTCCTTCCCTCCCACCCCCAAAACCTGTTAACTTTAGTTGGTTAAGAGATGTTCTATGGAGAATCATTTCAAAGCTGACTAAATTCATTGCTGTGAGCAATGTGACAGTGTGTCAGGAAATAAAAGCATTTTCCATCATGCTGATGTTTGAGTGTGACTGATTTTGTTGCACTAGATTTTGCCTGGTGAATGTTTAACTGTCTGAAGAAAAAATAAACACTCTTACAGAGCGGTGAAGAAATGTTGCCTTTCCTGTCACAAAAATATTTAGGGATAAATGTTTATTTTACAAAGCAAAACTATTTTTTTGTTGAATGAATGTAAACATGTACCAGATGTTGTGGTTTAACCTCAGTCGGCAACTGAGCACCATACAGCCGCTCACTCACTCCCCCCTGGTGGGATGGGGGAGAGAATCGGAAGGGTAAAAGTGAGAAAACTTGTGGGTTGAAATAAAACATTTAATTCAATAAAACAACTGAAATAAAGTAAAACAGTAATAATAAATAATAATAATAAGAATATACAAAGCAAGTGATGCACAGTGCAATTGCTCACCACCCGCCGACTGATGCCCAGCCAGTCCCCGAGCAGCGGTCACCCTGGCCAGCTTTCCCCCAGTTTATGTACTGAGCATGACATCACATGGTATGGAATGTCCCTTTGGCCAGTTTGGGTCAGCTGTCCTGGCTGTGCCCCCTCCCAGCTTCTTGTGCACCTCCAGCCTTCTCAGTCGGTAGAGCATGGGAAGCTGAAAAGTCCTTGACTAGTGTAAGCACTACTTAGCAACACCTAAAACATCGGTGTGTTATCAACATTATTCTCATCCTAAATCCAAAACACAGCACTGTACCAGCTACTAGGAAGAAAATTAACTCTATCCCAGCTGAAATTAGGATACCAGAACACTATTACTAGTGGTACTGAACTGTTGTAGTCCGATAAAGAAAAGAAATGAGTTACAGTCTAATCAGCCAAAGTACTCTAGTTTGGGGGGGGTTGTTTGTTTCTTTGTTTGTTTTTAACTTAATAACTTAAACTGTGAAATGTTTTAATCAGAAAAGGCTTGTTTCAAGAAAGAATGGAATTTTCCTACTTAATGTCAATGAATTTTGAATCAAGACAAAATAGAGCAAAATCAAATTTTGAATTGTTTTTTTTTTTTTTAATCCATTCTTTTCCTATGGAGATATCAACAGTAGTTTTATTACATTCTGTCAGCAACAGAGAAGCTAGAGAACTTTTTGTCTTATGGAAATATTAATGTAAGTTTGATTCTAAGCAGATATTTAATACGATATATATAAACCTAAGACTACATCATATATTTCAGGGTTAAATCCTTACCCAAGCACAAGTTCCATTAGATAGAACTCATGGAAAAGGTTATTAAACACTTTTGTGATGTGCTGATCAGATAGTGTTCTTGGACTCACTCAGAATAGAGAACTTTAGTGTTGTAGGGTAGTAGTAACACTATATATCCCTACCAACCTTTACTGCAATTGAGGAACATGAGAAGAAAGCATTAGGCGAACCCTAATCTTTGTCTCACAACTACAATAGGGATCACTGAGCCTATTATCCTGAGAAGAAAAAAGAGCTTATGTCTGCGCTGGGCACCTGCAGCACTGTCTTCAACTACCGCACGTTGTTGTTCCATGCACCTGCTGCTGTCAAGGCCATCTGTGACCACAGCACCGGATGGGATCCACACCGATTGCTGGGTTAGAAAAATGAAGTTCATAAATTATGAAGATCTTGAAGATTAAAATCTTGAAATGGCAGTCTTCTACTTATTAATGGCTGGGGAACAAGACATTTCTGCTTTATACATAGATGCATGAAGAAATGTTCCGAGGAACATGGCAGTCTGTCATATGGGGATGTAAGACCACTTCTGTTCACTGCAGTTTGATTATAAGCAGTAAAAGGTGGCACATTGTGTCTGAACCTTTGCATGTATTTTTAAATGTGTTTTGCAAAATACTTTACCATTTGAAACTGCTAGCTTAGCTTGGCGTGGCTGGTGACTATTTTGTCACATTGCATTACTCCCAAATCAAAGGCAGAGAGTTCACGAAGATGTAGAAAACTGAAAGGGAGATACAGTTCAGTTAAAATACAAAACAATTCTTGTTATCTCTCTTCATATAGTATTTTAATGATTTTCAGGCAAATACTTAAAGATAAACATGAACGTATACTACTTGTTTCTTCCTTTTTGCTTTGAGAATGTAGTTCTGGTGAGGTACGGGTAAAGTAAGGCATAACATCATTTAAAATATAATAATTTGTCCCAGAAAGAAATCCATGTCAGCTCAGATAAATGCCTAAGCTTGTCTGTGGTAAAGAAGCCCAAATCCTAGGCAACAGAAAATGTTATATATGCATGTTTGTCTGAGTGCCTCTTTTCTCTATATATTTTGTGTCTTGCTTGGAGAGAAAATTAGATGTTTCTATCTATTGTGGATGGAAGCTTAGTATATTTTAATGTAAAATACATAAAATATATTTAAATCAGAATCCCATCATTCCATCCCCCAACACCTAGGTGAGATTTAGAATTTTGTAAGCCTGCACTCCCTTGCCTCTATGAATTTTACATTCCTGACTGCATGTTGGCTGAACAACAGGAATGAGAGAGGGTGTAGCCCAGTTATCTGGGATAGGATTTAACCCCAAATGCAGCCAGCTGATAAAAGCTATTTTGAAGAGAGAGATGGAAGACATGTCAGTGGAGGTTCCCCTTGAAGAACTCTAATAAGAAGCACCAATGGGTCTCCCTCATTTTGATTTGGAGAAGCTTTTAAGTTGAGTCTGTTGTGTTTAATCCCCATCTGAGCTATGTTATAGCTACATACCTAGCTCTGGTCGTGCATCCTGTTGATCATGGTTCCAGTCCATGGACATGACTTCTTGCCTGAACCTTGGCACTGCCCTGTCACCACAGTCTTGCCAAGAAGTCACTGGACTCTGGACTGGCCCTGGTCAACACTCCCAGTCCAGTCCAGCCCTATTCCCTTGCTGGGTGCTGTGGGATAGGGCCCTGGACAGGAAGGACCTACCATGGCTGCCCTTGGTGTACTGCCCTTGAGGGAAGCAGGCCCTCACAGGGCCCTGACATAGATATCCGCTGTTGTGTCTACATGAGATGGTAGTCTACATTCCCAGCCCAAGGAGATGGCAGTCTGTGTTCCCAGCCCATGGAATTCAAAGAGCTTTTCAGTTCAAATATTTTTGGGGTTTTTTTGTCCTCTAACTAGCTCTACTAACTTCTCCAACTACTCCACATTGACTTTAATACGGGCTTAGACACCATCTTACCTGTAGATACCCATACTTATGTGTCTTTATTACCGAGCTGAATCCCACTCCTCTATTGTAGACAACTGAAATTAAGTGTCTGAATCTGGAATTGATTTAACCTCTGAGGCAGTGGCAGGGGACAGGATTTAAAGTTCCTTCTTTCTGAGGAAGATATAAGGTCAAGGAGTTTCTTAATTTTTGGGGGCAAATTCTCCTTGTGAACCTTACAACCACAATATTGCTCAAACACTAAGGAATACCAACCATGCTTTTAGAGCGCTAAATTGCAGTTTTCAAATGGGCTCAATTCAGTTGCTCCTAAGTAGACATCTAGGGTCACTGAAGATCTCCAGGGCAGTGTGCACATGTGTCTGGTGACAGTTCAACATGAATGTTTAAGGTAACCTCTAACATCCCAAATGACAACAGGTGCTTATGTGTGGGAAACTGTTTCTCTGTAAACAGGTAACATGCCATCCTCAGCACATGTCCCCTCTGAAGAACCAAGAGGATAATTATCACTCTGTGGGTCACTGAGTTCCCATATTTCCCCAAGTCCCAATTATTTACAATTTCCATGATTCAAAAATAGTGGTAGAATACATTTTCTTGCTAGAGTGCTAGAGTCCAAGCAATGGAAAGAATGTGCTTTGTAGTCTGAGAAAAGAGGAAAATTATTTCTAACGTTAAATTTCAGCTATGATAATTAACTACCTAATTTGTCTTGAGTGAGGTGAACATCCTCTGTAGAAAACTGAAATACTGTAAGCTGAAGTCAGAAATATGCTACAGAACCACTAACAAAACATTTAATAGTCCTTAGTACAATTTTCAAACTCTAAAGAAATTTCCAACCATAAAAATAACTAAAAAATCATATGCTTAGGCTGATATTACTAAACTGTGGTTCACTGTGTGTTTAGGTAATTTCTACTTACATTGCAATATCTTGCTCATTGCTTGATCCTGCTTTAGCTGCTACTACAGCTACGACAACAGGCTTCAGTCTTTCCTCTCCTGTAGTCATTCATATTGTCTGTCTGGAGTATTTTCTTGTAACTTGATTGACCTCTGTGTATGAAGACATTTGGATGACTTCTTTTAGTGGCTTTGAAATAATATCCACTTTTTAAATGACTTTTCATGAGAGTAAACGAGGAGCTTAAGGAATGTGTATCAGTAGGTGCTTAAGCTAAGAGGGTCTTTAATAGTCTGAAATTCTCTGGATTGTTTATTACAGTTCTAGCTCTTTGGTTACTTCAGAATGGCTGGTTTCCTTCAAAGAAAACAATACAAAGCAAAAGAGGCACAGGACCGCAATGTCAATTTATTCCAATCAATAAAGTTTTGAGGTATATACTATGATAAGGTGAAAAACAAGTCAACCCTGATTTTTAGCAAGAGGACTATAAAATGAATCAGTGCACATTTCCAGATCTGCCTGCTTTGCAATGGATTTAGCTTTGGGGATGCCTGAAGGTCTCTTACCTTTCACAGAATATACTTCTTCCATGGTTATACATGGAAATGAAATGAATTTACTGAAGTGGAAAAAATGGCAGGAAATTGTGTCAAACCAGCTTTGCTTAAAATGTACAAATACTGAAGTTTTGACACACTTGCTTTCATCTGAAGGACAGGGTATCCATAACTTAAGACATAAGAATAATAAAAACTTTTCTATAGTTTAATCAAATCTGTTATAGAGTTTAATCTAATATATAATGTATCTCCTAAACAGTTTAGATACATCTTCTAAAAATAATTGTAACTAAATAATTCATTGAACTTAACCCATTTAACTTTAATTCACATGGAGGTTTAACAATAATAAATATTTAGAATACAGAAAAGGACTTTTATTTTGTGTATGTGTGTGTATATATAAACACACAAAAATATGTATGTAAAGTTGACTGGACTGTAAACTATGTGGATTATGTGCCAACTGCAATCTAATAAAGGCAGCAGAAAGCTCAGCGAAGGTTAATTTACTGTCTTCACAGGTTTTCTAGTCAATGATAACCTCATCAGGCTGAGGGTAGATTTTCACTGGAATCAGAAATAGGCAGTGTAATGCTAGCCTAGGTTAGTTTACTCTGTATTTACTATTGTAGCACTTATTATCTAACATTTTCTTTTTCTGTTCTGTTTTCCACTTTTGAAGTACAATTGTTCAGAATTTTGTAGAAGCTCCTTGTGTGCGTGTTCTAAAATTGTATGGGACTATTGAAGACAATGAAAGTAGATTGATTGACACTTTGTGAGATCCTGTCTTTATAGGTAAAATCTAAAACACCATTTGAAATGAGATCTTTTTCAAAGATTATCTTCCTTTTTTTGTTAGTATCAATGCTGGGCTTTTTTCCCTGTGGTGGGTTAGCCTCAAACACCCACCCAGCTGCTCATTTACTCCCCTTCCTCAGTGGGAGAAGGGAAGAAAATAAGATGAGAAAACTCATAGGTTGAGATAAAGATAGGGAGATTGCTTACAAATTATTATTGCAGGCAAAACAGACTTGACTTGGGGAAAATTAATTTATTACTGACTAAAAGAGATTTGGGTAGTGAGAAACAAAGACAAACATTAAAACAACATCTTTCCACCCCACTCTCCCAGGTTCAACTTCATTCCTTTATTCCAGATGCCTCTGCCCACACCCAGAGGTGCAGGGAGGACTGGGGGGTTACAGTCAGCATACAGCAGTTTCTCTCTGCTGCTTTTTCCCTCACACTATTCCTCTGCTCTGGCATGGGTTTTCCATGGGCCGCAGTTCCTTCAGGAATATCCACCTGCTCTGCTGTGGCATCCTCCATGGGCTGCAGCGTAGGTATCTGCTTTGCCATTGTCCTCTGTGGGTTGCAGGGGGACAACCTGCTTGACTATAGTCTTCTCCATGGGCTGCAGGGAATATCTTCTCCAGTGCCTGGAGCACCTCCTCCTCCTCTGAATTTGGTGTTTCCTTTGTTGTTTCTCACTCTTTTTGTTCTTTATCTCTATCCATCCAGAATTGTTTAAATGCATTTTCCCAGAGGTGCCACCAACTTGGCTGACGGGCTCAGCTGTGTCCTGCTGGTGGGTCCATTGGAGCTGTCTGGAAATGTCTGAGTCCAGCATGGGGCAGCCCCAGCCTCTCCTCACAGAAGCCACCCTGTAGCCCCCCATTGCCAGCACCTGGGGACATCATAAACCCTAAGTTTATGTAGCCTTATGAGCATTAGTGAATTTCTAAAAGTTTTTAGCTTTCTAGTTCATGTAAAATATAAATTTCTTCAACACTGTCAAGGAAGATGTAAACCAGTTATTTATTTTGATGAAAATAAATAAAAAATAATGCCAGCATGTCTAACCACCTAAACATAAATAGCCACCATTCTGAGATGCAGTTTGCATTTTACCCTCCTCCTCAGGAGCCTCCCAGCTCAGGAGCAGGACACAGAAACTTATATGTGTTTTCCCCAGTGCCCTTGTTACTGCTCTTATGAACTGCTTACAGGGAACAGTCAATGTCTTTTGGACTTGACATAAAGCAATATGATATGTAATAAAACTAATTTTGAAAAACTCTTTGATCTGGACAAACTGTTGAAGTGTTCCAAAATCCGTTACAAACCAGCCACTATCATACAACCATACATTTACAAAATTTTCAGACAATCGAAAAGTGAATGGAAACAAGAGTTTAAAATAAATGCTTGTTGAATGTTTTGAAATACTTCGAGCATAACAAAGGTGGGAGAAGCACAGCTAATTAACATAATAATAAATGGAAATAACAGAGGATGTGGTCCATAAATTAGAAACCCGATTGCGTGAATCACACTAGAAAGGGTACTTGTGAAAGCAACAGTTCTGGGGTAACATGACTGGAAACTTCATGAAGCTCCAGGGATTTTTGTGCTGCAGAAGAGGTCTGATAATGATTTATGCAGTGTTGCTATGTGGGGATTCAGAAAACATTTTTAAACACTTTTGCTTCTTGGATACCTATCTATTTCTGACATTTACTTTACTTTAACAAAGAGATTGACATGTGGATTTGGTAGTATACTGCAGTTGAGATCACACTGTTGTCTTGCATTCCATTTTGTGTGTGAGTGTAACAGTAGTCCCATCTTTGTAACTTTCTTATGTCAGGCAGAATTCAGCCTTTAGTAACCAGGAACAACTCTGATGCAATAGTAATCACTGAAGATCAAAATTTGAAGTCCACATTGAGAGCAAATAGTCCTCCCTGTGTTTAGTTGCACTGTAAAGATCCTATTTATATATTCATTTATAGCCATATATGCATTTAGGTATCATATATATCTACATTGACTACCATGAAGCTCCCAAACTGGCCATATTTTATTACCTACTTTGTTTTAGCTTTTGTTTAACTTTGTACAATTGTGCAGTGTAACACATAATGCAAGATAAATTTCCTTAACCAAAAACAGTAACAGGAATAACAACTATTCTGTACAGAACTAATTTTCCTTGACCACAGAACAAAATGCAGCACAGATCCTCTTTTTTTCTCTTTTTTTTTTTTTTTCTTCTTTTGACAAATTGGCATTTTCTGAACAGGAAAACATTTCTTCAGTAACACATCTAAACAGTTCTGCTGATATTCAGTGTGTACTCTAAAAGCAGTGTTGTTGTAGGAGTAACTGTTGACCTTGTTATGCTGTACACACCGTGCAGCACAGTCTACAACATAATTCCTAAGCTTGTATTTCCCTTGAAAATTCAGCAAACTCTGAACTGGTCAAGTTGCCATAAATTCCTATATTTTATCTTAGACAGTGAGTGCACCAAAGGTGAAGAAATGAGACAACATTCTCCTGATTAGCCTGGAAACATCTGGAGAGTAGACGGCACATGAAAAATAATAAATAATTGAGTCTGCAATTCTGTTTCTATTTCTCTATTCGGTACTTCATGGAAGAGTCTTTAATACTGTTTTGCTATAATTTACTCTGACTGACACACCATCATATTATCTCTTGGGCCCATATGTTCTCCTGTTTCAAACTCCATTTCCCAGTCGATGGCCAGCTAAAAACCTCCATATTGAAAACCACGTGTTGCCAACTCCCTCTTGTTTATATGCATGTAGGTATTGACTAAAATCATATTTACTTTTTGTGTTATTCTAATCTATCAGGGGCCTTATTAACTGTGACTTCAGGAACTAGAAAAACAGGAAAGAAGCCAGCAACTGAAAGCCAGTGCATTTGCTTGTATCACTGCTTCGCTACTGGTTCCGGTTTCTTCTTCTGTTTCCTTGGAAACAGATACTGGGCAAGTGAAAACAAGGTAAGGGTTTTAAAATATTGACTTTAAAAACTGCTGCTTATTCTGTTTTCACTGGATTCTGTCCTAAGGAACAGGAATGGAAATACTTAGCAAACTACCACTGTATGGTAACTTACACCGATCATTACTGCAGCATGGGTACCAGAGAGATCTTTGGTGCCTCCTTTTGCCTTGTTTGCTTATATCTTTCCAAAATACAACTGTATGATTAAAAAGAGAGAAAGAAAAGCCAATGGGAAAACAGCCAAAGCAGAGAGCAAGACCTCTCTGTCACATTCAGCTGCTGTATGAGCAATACAGTTGCCACTGTAGAAGGATTGCCCACAGGCACTTTGAAGTGCTAATTTCTGACACACTAAATTGAACAATATTTCAATTGTATCTTTACTAGAAACAGCATAACAATGTAAAAAAATCTATTTTTTTTCTAATACAAGAAATGGGATCTTTAAAATATGCTCTTTAAAAAATTAGACACATTTCTTTCACCTGAGACTGATGTGATTGGGGAATGATCCATGCTTTAATGTTTCAATTCTGTTATTGAAATCTGTATGCTTATCTGAAATGTATCTGAGCCTTGATTCAACAGCTCTAGATGGAGACCTTGCAAGAATAAAATTTTCTAGCATTTTTGGTTTTGATCCCTGTCAGAAATACTGGGAGAGGATTATTTTTGACAGTGGGTTTAGTCTTGTCCAGAACTAAAAACATATTCCACAAAAAAAGGAGTAAATCTAATTTAAATATAATTAACATTTTAAATATGTTTCTACAATAAATCATGAACAACTTGAAGGCTAATGCTTGGGGAAACTGATTTTTCTTTTGGTAGTGTAGACTTGTATGTGTCAATTATAAGTTGAGAAATACACATCTTATTGACCTCTCATTTAAGTATGATTTTGTTAAAAGGACGTAAAAGAGAATCACCTGCTGCTCTGTAGCACAACTGGTTGAAATCTCGAGAGCAATGCTTGGCAGTGCAGGACAGCCTTTTTCATTTAAGCTGTCTTAGTGGCAAGTGCAAACTCTGATAAGTACTGTTGTTGACACACAGTATAAGTTCCTGCTACATAAGTATTGTGATGACTGCACAACTCAAAACAAAATCCATTTTGTATTCAAGATTTTTAAGCTACCAGACAGCCAGTTTCTTAATCGCAAGCTTTCATTCTGTAATGTCTGCTTTTCCTTCCTGTTTTTTTGGTCCCTGGCGAAATACGTTGTTTAGTTTAGATAATACTGGAGAACTAGTGAAAGAAACAACAAAAAGGTTGAGTTAAAAGGTATGAATGCCGAAATATGAACTACAGACATTTTGTACAGGATGTTTACATTCCAGAGAGAATTGCTCAGGCCGTCAATAACAGGAAATGGGAGATCTTTTTTGCTCTGACTTCTGTGCCTATGCTTAAGTTATTGCTAGATGACTCTTACCATGCTGGACCTATTTGGATTTTTTAAAATATATATTTGTCTATATTATTTTTTCAAGTTGTTTTGTTTTTGGTTTTATCTTTCTTTACAATGACTCCACAGTGCTAAAAATCACTAGGTGCTTAGTAAGTCAGTTCAATGTTTCTATTTCAATGTTCCTTAGGAAATGAGATAGGACTTTAGTGCTATTAGAGGCACTGCTGGTCAAAACAGGCAACACAGTAGAAGATCTTACATTAAAAGAAATGATGGTATTAGAGGTATATGAGACTGTGAAACAAAAATGCATTCATGACATGCAAGTCAAAAAGCTTATCTGGCTTTCCTTAGAGCCTTTCCTATCTCGCTGTGATACCCAACACTAGTGCTCAAGCAAATTCAACCCCCAGGTAAGTGGGGTTCAACATCATTCTGCGAAGAAAGTGTACAAACAATTAGCAAAGTATGCTATATTCCTCAGCTTCCTGTGTGTTATTTTGGATTTTTTACATGCAATACAGTAAAGTACAATCTTGGAAGATCAGCATGTTTTGTTTCTTTTATCTCTATCATTTCCCCCTTCCTCTGATTGTCTGAGTGTCTGTGTTAAAAAGAAATAGGTGAGCCTAAGTTTTCTATTCCCAAACTGGTCATTTGATCATGAATATTAGCCCAATCTCTGATCCTTAGTCATCTATGTCACCAGTATCAGAGATTCACAAACCTCACTTTAAAATCATCAGAATAAAGAAAAGAAAAAAAAAAAAGAAAAAAAAAAAGAACCTGCAGAGAAGGAAATGCTGTCAGAAAGTCTTAGAAATACTTCTGACAGTAGCATTATTAGTAAACATTCCAAAAACTCCTTTTGGGGGCAAAACCCCAAAGTGCGTAGAACTCTTCTGACAAAGGTTAAAGACATTACCCCCTGTATTCTCACTGTCTTCGATTTCAGAAATAATGCTGCATTCTTAAGGACAGTTTCTCCATACTTCAGATTTTAACCTCCATGTGCAGAAGGAACGTGAAACTCATGTTCTAGGCTGACTGCAATGTTCTGCAGGTTAACGTTACCTTGTGCATAGATTCAGTTGTCTTGAATCCATGTGCTCATTTCCAGTGTTCAGCTTCCCTGTTCCTCTTCTGAAAGGACGCTTCTATATCCTTTAGGCCAAAAAGTTAAATGACCTGGAATCACCTTCCCCGTTCTTCTTGGTTGACTCTTGGTGGTTGAATACACCACTTCACGGTATTTCAATCCACAGACCCAGCTAAACATATTTTCACTACTACTAAAATAGAACTTGCTTCAGGAAAGCAGGAGTTGGGTTTGGTCTCCTTTTTTTTTTTTTTTTCTCTGCAAAAGCAGGCCACTGAGCTAGAAACCATATTCGTATAATGACAAAAACCCATGTTTTGCATTTCATACCAGAGTTTAATAGCACCTAAGACCATAAAAGCTTCAAATGGGAAACCACAGCATGCAGAACTAATGGAGAGAGCTACAATAGCCAAATAAAAGGGCAATGATACAATTCTCCTCAAATGAGTGAATTTATAGCATGAATCCAAAATCTTCCATTTCTATTATTCTCATGGATGTAAAAGCATTAATCAAGTGTTTGATAACTTTGGGCACAACCACTGTGTTAATGTCCTGCCTAAGACCTAAAACCTCTATTGTTATCACAGAAGTTGCAGATCTGGGCATGTTTATCTGAACTAGAATTAAACTCAGAAGTAAAGGATGATTGATTAAATAGCACTGAGGCATAATGGCTTAAAGTACACTTGTCATATTCAGTGCAAATTCTGGAAACAACAAATAGATACTTGTCAAGACTTGCCATTTGTATGCTGTTGCATGATGATAAAATGCACAGTGTTTTAGGTGTCTCTTGTCAACAGGATGTAATTAACTGTGGCTACATTTAGGTAGTGTTTTTGCTGAGAAGATCAACAGTTCCGATTCTCTCTGTAGGGAGTGTATTTGTTTAGAAAGGTTCTTAGCTTTTCTGAAACTCTGTCATCTGGTTCTCTCCGGGGGTTTCAAAGCAATCATCCCCCTACTCCAAGGAACTAGTAACAAAACCAAAACATAACATACCAAAAATTAACACCTGCACAAACTCACTGAAACATATTTGGGGTTTTCAGCTTGTAAAAAAAATCTTCTGTTAAAAGCAGTTTAATCCCAGGCTTTATTTACGAATTGCCACTCTCTAGTTTATGCTGCAGCAAAATAAATGGTCTTGTGCAAGAACATATGATGCTTAGCTGAAATCTAACCAATCTGGAGAAAATGCTGTTTTTTTTCTTTGCTCTGTCTATACTGGTAACATGCCTAGTGAATAATAAAATCTTCATTTGCTTCCTTACAGTATATCTAATGATTATTAAGAAATCTGTCAAAAAAAAAGTGAAACCTAGGTATGAGACTTAGCAGGTTTTTAATGATAAAACAAAACTTAATGAGTATAACACTGCTTCAGACACTGCACCTCAGTCTCTGTTTTTTAAGGTCTCTTGTTATTCTGGAACTCAAGGGGACGCATTTTATGAAGTGCTCAGTACTTAACACGTCCCACTGTTGTCAACAGCCCAAAAGTTGGCCTCAAAGTGAAATTAGTGTGTGTTGTAGCTGCACTGTTTTACTCATATAAAACATTCGCTTTCTTTTCAGGTTTTCCCTTAGTGAATGAGAAGTTCCCTTGGGAGAAGTGTAAAGGAATTCAGTATTTAGAAAGGCTAACTTTAGATACGTAAGGTTTGGTTCCCTATGCTCCCATGATTGTTGTGGAGCAAAATAGGTTTCTGTAGAGAGTAATTTAGAACATTCATTTATTGTAGGGTAGTCTGAACAGCCCCCTCCAAATCTTATATCTCTGCATTATCTCTAAAGCAGAACTTTTTAAAGCTACATGCAGCCATGTAGCTTTACATCCCTAACTTCCCTCAATCCTTTTGCTATATTAACTTGAGAAAGAAAACACAAAGAAAACCCCCAATATTTTAGAAAATTGATATTATTTTTTATATTCTTAATTAATGAACAAAATATTTGTGAATTCCAGTTAGATCCTATATCCTCCACTGACATGTTTGTAAAAAGCATGTGAACATATTTTATTAAATTATTCTGCACAGTAATTTCTTTAAATCACTGCTTTCCAAATATTTGTATTTTTTCCTATCGTTATTCCTATGTAGCATTAGAATCCAAAGCACTTTTTTTCAATACTTAAAAAAGAATTACCTTGGCTACTTTCCTAAGAGACTCTGTAAATATTACAATCCTTCCTCTTCAGCATCTTCTCGTCAAGAATCTTCAAAAGAACAGACTTTCATTTAACCATAGGAGCCAAAGACACATACAATAGGCTTTTGGAAAACTATTTCTGATTATTTTAAGATTATAATAGCTTCCCAACAGAAATGCTATTTATTAATAGACAATGCAGTCAACTGCAATTTGCAAGTCACTATCAGTTGCAGCAACTTGCTCTCAAGAGAATGTAGTTTTCACCAAAAGCTACAGAGAATAGCTACATATGTCTCCAGTTTTATATTTTCATTGTACCCTCTATGAAAGCTAAGGAGCTAACAATGAGTTTGACTAGTTTCCAACATTTTGCTATTGTTACTTACTTTTTCTGAAGGAGCTGCATCTTTATCTTACAACTATCTTAATGCCATATAACAACACTTCTTTTTTTTAAAGTGCTATATTCATATTAAAAAACAGAAAAAGCCAAGACTTGTATTCAGTACTTTTGCAGTTTCGATGAAAATTATTAAAATCGTTTCTTTGCCTTTATATGTATTTATTTCTTTGCTTTCCTAATTCCACATGACAGTGATAAAAAATGGCAGAACTAAATGATGCCATCTTTCCATCAGCATCTCATGCATCAGTGTTTAATAACTCAAAGTTCTTACCTCTTTCAGCACATCATACTAACCTGCCTACTTTGTCTCTAAAACATGAAGAAAGAGACAAAAGAGAATTGCAGGATGTTGATATTTAACAAGAGAAGGTCAAACTAGATGGCCTCAATAAGTCAGTGTTGCTCACAATTTATTTTTGCAAGGCCATGAATTTTGGTCTAAAAAGTATTGCTTTGATCATCATACTTAAAACACCAACCTCCTGTGTGTGATCTTTGGTTGCTATTTTGATACTTTGAAAGACTGCTTTTGTGGATTGACTTGATTTTTCTGGTTAAATCTATTATTATGAAAATATGAACACTGCTTGTTTTTGTTGTGTAAGAACAAAAGAACAACTCATCAAAGCAACACGCTATTACAGCAGAAATTTATAGGCAAACTGATATTACTTAAAGAAATGGTGCACTTACTAAAAGTAGTTCTATAGCATTTATCCTATTCCATATCTAATTTGTTTGCATGTTCAATATGCATATATATATTCCATTTCATATAGCAGTTTGCATATTGGCAGAACCTGTGCCTCTTTTTCTGTAGATCCAGTCTGGAACATTTATTAAAAACAGGTTTAGCTGCAGTGCTAATGAGGTATGGATGACAAAATGTGAAAGGAAGAAATTACAGCATTTTCTTTTCTGTGGCTGAGAGAATACTCTTCAATGAGTGCTGCTGATAAAAAGGAGAAACTTGAGCTGCCCTAGCTTCCCAGCAACCCAGAGGTCTCTCTTTTGATATGTTTACTCTCTGCAGAGTTTGTGCATGCAGTCGATAATAAACAAACAAACAAACAAACAAACAAATAAATAAATAAATTTAAACTCTAGTGGTGACAGGTAGTTTCAGAATGGGTCATCTTTCCTTGAATATATAAAAAATCAACTGAAATGCTATTATGATGAATAATAAAACATCTAATATTCTTAAGCATTTTCTAGAGATGCAGACAGTCTTATAACTTCTCTATTTAATATAATAAACTACACCATCATTGATGCTTTGTAGGACAACAGAAAAATTACATTGCAAATATAATTGCACTGTACTTACAAATAGTTTCATGGATACTCTTGCTATATTTTGTGGACTACTGCTTAGAGTCCAAGAACTAATTTCCTCTCAAATATCTTAAACTATCTCCAGAAATCAACGTGTCATGGTTTAACCTCAGTTGGCAACTGAGCACCACGCAGCCGCTCGCTCACTCCCCCCACAGTGGGATGGGGGAGAGAATTGGAAGGGTAAAAGTGAGAAAACTCGTGGGTTGAGATAAAAACAGTTTAATAGGTAAAGCAAAAGCCGCGCATGCAAGCAAAGCAAAACAAGGAATTCATTCACTCCTTCCCATGGGCAGGCAGGTGTTCAGCCATCTCCAGGAAAGCAGGGCTCCCTCACACATAACAGTGACTTGGGAAGACAAACGCCATCACTCCAAACGTCCCCCCCTTCCTTCTTCTTCCCCCAGCTTTATATACTGAGCATGACGTCACATGGTATGGAATATCCCGTTGGCCAGTTTGGGTCAGCTGTCCTGGCTGTGCCCCCTCCCAGCTTCTTGTGCACCTCCAGCCTTCTCAGTTGGTAGAGCACGAGAAACTGAAAAGTCCTTGACTAGTGTAAACACTACCTAGCAACAATTGGTGTGTTATCAACATTGTTCTCACCCTAAATCCAAAACACAGCACTGTACCAGCTACTAGGAAGGAAATTAACTCTATCCCTGCCAAAACCAGGACACAACGTCAGCATTAAGCAGTAACACAGTAAAAAACATTTAATAGACTACCTTAATAGAAGAACTAAACAGATGGAGACATGACAGAATTTTGTCATAATTTAATTTTTACTAAAATATTTGCTGATAAAATGTTAATAGTTGTTGGTTGTTTTGTGTGTTTGTTTTTTTTTTTGCGAAGTACTCATTTTCTACTTTTATGTTGAAATAAGTTTAAAGCTGTCACGAGAACATACAGAAGCAGAAATGAAAATAATGTTCTGTTTTCAAGCTTGATAGAAGAAACAGATACTGTAAGCTGAGTATTATACTGCAGCTCAGACGTGATCCCTGCTTTTTAAATTTTCCATCAGTAACACTTGGTGACATTTTTCAAAGAGAAGCAGTCCTGCCACAACCATGCTCATTTCCTGTCAAGCACCTGCAGACCACAAATGAACACGAAAGACAGCAATCCGCCCAGAGGAGTTTTTCACCTTGAAATAGGCTTTCCCTAGTGTCATATTACTGAAAGATCACAATTTCCTGCATTTGCTGGGAACTGAACCAAAGTCACTGATTGTAGAAACAAATCAGACTTATGCCCATGAAAAAAGCTAACTGACACCATTTGGGCTGTGTGGGAGTACTTTATTTTGTTTTATTTTATTTTATTATTTATTTTATTATTTTATTCAGAAATTGGGTCATTTCACTAACTGGAAAAGAGGGCAGTAGTTGTCTTAACATGGCTGCTTCTTGTTCTAGGCATGACAGACAGAAAAGCTATTGCTATAGCTGCACCCTTGGGTTAGCTAGTAGATTAGCACTTTCTTAGATTTTACAGTAGGGCTACTAATGCAATCGCTCTTGAATTCATTTCAGTTGGAATCAGTCAGGGTAGATACTGTCTAAATTATTTAAGCTAGCCCATTTCTTTTTGACTGAAATAGATTAGAGGACAATTGCATGCACACCTCGTATAATATTTGAGGACATGAACAATAACTTTTTCATTTAGAAAAGCTAGAACCAGAGGACAATTTGGGTACACACAGGCTCAGGCTGTGACAAAAACTAACAAGGCAGTGTGTTCTTTATCTCCATAGTCATCCATTCCTTTGTGGGATGGAGGCTTAACAGGAAAGGGAAAGGAGAGGAAGAGCTCTAAAACTATGAAAAAAAAAAAAATTGCATGGATATGTAAAACTGAATGAACATTGTATATTCATTTAATTTGCCAATGCATGTGTAACAGTTTGGCAAATATGCATGTGTTCCTGCCTACTAAACTAGCCACTTTCAGGTTTAATATGATCTACATGTCTGTCACATGGAAATTGAGTGTTCAACTACCTGAACAGAAATGCATATAGATAACAAATAAGTAAAAAAGTCAGGCCCCAGGGGTTAGCAAACCTGCTCTAGATTTAAAAAAACAAAACCCAAAACAACACCAAACACACTAAACAGTGCTGAACAGTGATTTTATAGTTACGACTAAAGAATACACCAATGATTTCATTCTGCAGAATGAGATCTTTGTACAGAAGAGAGCAGGGCTACTCATGCAATTGCTCCTGAATCCATTTCAGTCAAAATCAGCCAGACTAGCTAAATTATTTAAGCTAAACCATTTAAATTTTGTCCATTACTTCATTCATATTACAGCATCTGATTAAAAAAAAAAATGCTGTGTCTCATTTGACAGTTGTAGTAATGCTTGCTTCCATCACAAATCTTGCTTCCATGGTGGTGTTCATATTATAGCTGTGTATGATAATAACACAGGTCTAACTGTTTTGTGTATCTATATATTCTAGACCAGGAAACACTGCAAGCTCTAAGCTTTAGCAAATTGCTAAAAGTAGATTTAGTGAAAGAATCCAGCTGGATGTGCAAGATAGTCTGCTGTTGTGGCTGTTGTTAGACTCCTTCTAGCAACAGGGTGCATACTAGTGTGTGCGGTTTGGGTTTGTGTTTTTTTTCTTTTTTTTTTTTTTAAATAGCCAAATAGTAACATTTAAAATAGGTCTGGCTTTTTCGCAAGTCTCAGATACACTTCCTTATGTTCATGTGGTTAATTTTCTTATTCTCTTGACTTTATGGAACCATTTACTGACTGACTGAAATACTAGTCAACACAGAAGTCTCTCTCTTCTTTCCTTATCATTGCTGTAAGACCCTTTTATACATTAGGGCAATTGATCTCTTAGTTTTTTCCTTGCAATAAAATATATCCTGTAATAAAATTATCATAAATGTACTTATTTCTTTCTACAGTGCAATAAGTTAGCAAATGATACTTAAGATACTAAATATAACAGACAACAATTAAAATGAAAACAAAATTTCTGTAAAGAATTAAAATAACTATCTGCATTTTATACTTATTTTTTATCTGAAATATATTTATTTCTAATGTTCTTCAGGTATTTTTTCCCAGCAATCATAGAACAGACTTTCTTATTCTGATGGCCGTTATAAATGGGATCACTATCAATCCCCCGGACAACCTCTTTGTGTTTTTATCCTGGTTTCGGCAGGGATAGAGTTAATTTCCTTCCTAGTAGCTGGTGCAGTGCTGTGTTTTGGATTTAGGATGAGAACAAAGTTGATAATGCACCGATGTTTTAGTTGTTGCTAGGTAATGCTTACACAAGCCAAGGACTTTCTAGTTTTCCATGCTCTACCAACTGAGAAGGCTGGAGGTGCACAAGAAGCTGGGAGGGGGCACAGCCAAACTGGCCAAAGGGACATTCCATACCATGTGACGTCATGCTCAGTACATAGACTGGGGAAAGCTGGCCGGGGGGGGCCGCTGCTC